>NC_060890.1:16056999-16109499 GCF_014805685.1 Silurus meridionalis
TGAACTACATGATATACTTAAATAACCCCAATGACAACACACTCACTTAGTGGTGGACGATTACTGACAGACATACAGAAAAATACCAAATGTCACTACTTCACTCATAAGCGAGGAGAACCCGCTCATAAATGACAAATGATCTATTACTTAATTCTAGCCAGGAACAGCTAATTTACACCCAGACAGAAAGCAGAAGCTTTAGCAAAAACAAAGCAAACAACAGGATATCCTCATTTACATTACAGGACAGGCCTGCAGTATTACTTTTAATGGAGTTGCATTTAGAATGTAATACATTTTCTACAAAGTTAATATTTACATTGGTTTATTGTGTCAAAGCATTATTTATTCTCAGGAACACTCTATGGTTCACTGAGATTTGGCAACATACAGACAGACCATTGAGAATAAAATAAAAATACTGGTGAATATCTTATGTTCTGGAAGGCCTTTTACTAGCTTTGTATGTCCACTGGTTTCTATAAAAGTCAACACTACAGGCAAACACAAAAAAGCTCTTGCGTTATCCTGTCACAAAACAAGTTGCAAGTATAAAAAAGATAGTCACATGCTCTGGCCTTCATATTCACTGGAACTCAGGCCAAATGAATATAAAAGATTCTGGAGCAACGTCTAACACAGCACCACACCATTATCTCTAACTTTTGGAAAATTAATTTTCAGAGACCCGTAGACTCTTTAGGCACATTCAAGCTGTTTTTGGAGTTACACATGATTAGACATTACATCCGGGTTATCAGTCGAATTTTCTACCCTTTCATTTGTACACGTGTAAATTCCCACTTCTAAACAATATAGTAACAGTCATTTCTCTTACCGTTTGGCTTGAATTGCAGACAAACACCTCACTGTCCTCCTGCTCTTGGAGAAAGTTGTTAAAGTTGAACATAGTGAGATGAATGAATGAACTGCACTCTGGCTGCCCTCTGTGCTGTTATTCTACTCTTCTCTCTGGCTGCTTGTCTTGTTCCAGTCACACTTAACTACATTAATCTACTTAATCCTACAGCAACATTGCACTGGTGTGAACTTCTCTGTATGTGTTACTCCCTTCTCTCTCTCTCTCTCTCTCTCTCACACACACACACACACACACACACACACACACACACACCCCCAGAACAGGAAGTGGAAGTGAGAGTGTGGCATGGCTCAGAGGATGATGGCATGTTACACCACAGTGACTGAGATTGTATTCAGAAGGAAAAAAAAGAAAAAAAAAAGAATGCAGACTCACTTCAATAAATTAATGCGTTATCTATTTACACATATGATTGTGATTCATTTATTATGAGATTTTAATGTGTTAAGTGGTGGCTCTAAGAGCTGTTGGACTAGTTAGTACTAATGAGGCCCTCTGTGGCCATCACACACAAAAATAAACACTTTCACATACTATTCTGCATAAGCTTACTTCTACCCATGTACTTATTTAGTTTATTTTTTAAAAGTGATATTCAAGGATATACCGATTCATAACCTGAACAAGTCACTCCAATGCCGATACTGCAAAAAAATACAAATAAAATAAATAAATGCAGCGGGACATTATCCATGAATCCATCTGCTTCCATCATATCCTGTGCAGGGTCTGCGTCAAACACTTAAAAAGCATAAAACTTATGCTACTTCTTCCGTTCGGTCTTTTAAAGGGGTTCCCAACCACCAAGCAACAACAATGAGAGCATTAGGCTTCCCCCTGGGTGCCATAACAAATGAATCAGTCAAGTAAAACTATTGAGAGCCTTATGGACAACCAACCAGCCAACACACACACACACATACACAAGGCATGTGAGCTTCCTAGCACCAAGCCATATCATCATCATCATAAAATCATATCGATGGCTCTCTGTAACCATCTCTTTCAGCAATTCATAAAATAAATAGATTCAGCAACATCATTAAACCAGATTAAGAGTGTAATGACACTATATGGCCACTAGGTTATTAAAACGAATTAAAGTATAGCGCAATATTGGACAAACAGGACCATGTGTGTGTGCACGAGAGTGCGTAATAAAGGGGAAGGGACAAGGAGAGAGAGAGAGAGAGAGAGAGAGAGAGAGAGACAGAGAGAGAGAGAGAGAGAGAGAGAGAGAGAGAGACAGACAACGAGTTGAAAATAGATGACCAGCTTAACCTACATTTTTACACAAATGCCTCAAGGCAAAGCACATATACTCTAAACCTGATCAGTACATCTGTGGCCTCTTACACACATGACCACACAGCCACACAGCCACACACACACACACACACAGGTTCCTTGTAACTCTTAGTGATCTGCCTAAAGCATTTGCGCACGTTCCTTTCGGCACATATGATTCCATTTTGACCTTCAGGAATGTTTGCATCCACGTGTGTATGATCAAAATTAAAGATGCTACAGCTTCGATTTGTATTGCGCGTTATGTAAACTACAGGAGCATGTAAATAAAGCTAGCAAAAAGGTGACCTGTGAGGATGTTTTAAAATGCAGAAGGTGCTTAGACAAGTGTGATTTAGTAGCAGTCAGTACAGCTTACTGAGCTCTATTTCACACTTCAGTGAGTTGAACCACATGCTCACTTTGGCTGATTGACGTGCAATTAACCTTTCAGGCCTTAGCTATGCATCCCAAACCAGAGATGAAACCAAACATGCACACGTGCGCACACAGAAATGCGATACTTCATTTCTGCCCTGCCAGATGCAAATTTGTAATAACATGATGCCCTTATTAGTTCATTGACGTTTACAGACCGGAGCCGGATTTGGTCTGTTGCGTTATTGTAAAATACATTTTATTAATACAATTAATAATTAATTAATTAACACAATACCAAGCCATGAAATGTGCCTCTTAAATGACTTATTATAAGTATTAAACTTGCTGTAGTGAAGTTGAAAGTATTACACTTGCTTATTTAAATAACCACTCAATATCTTTATAAACTCTGTAGTTCATGATGATCTCCAGCACTGTGGTATAAATTTGCTTTTTTTTGTGGACTGTGTGGGTTGTTTCACAGACCCTTAAGGATCACGAAAGCTACATGGCAGGTAAAACAGAGACAGAAACTGTGCATTGACTACAGCAGGAGCTTGGGTTTACATCACATTTCTGTGGGTATATTTGGGTTTGCCACCATGGCAATAGGTTTGTCCCGGCACGGCTGTGAATTCCTTTCTTATAGGCCTAGCTTTTCCCTTCATTAAATATTCATCAGAGAAAGAGTGGACTGGTGCAAACACTGTTTTCTTTCATATAACCTTCCTCGCCATGCACTCTCCAAACTATGCTGGGTAAGAATGTGGTTTCGTTAAATTAGGTCGAAGCTTGTGTAATTTATTGAAGTTAATCAATCAAGCAAAGACGGTTACCTTGTGTAATCAAGCAGTGGCCTTCCTGTATGGACACAGTTTTGACATTAGCATTTAGCCTGAAATGATAAATCTGCACCAACACTGTACAGATCATTACAACCAAAGCTGTTAGCCTTTACCTTATAATAAAATAGAGTCTGTTGTTGATACTTTTATATTCAGCTTATTCACACTGATAGGAGTTTGCAAGCAGCTGGAAGTGGGTTTTAACAGCAGCTGGGACCTACAGCCTAATCCTGATCTCTCTAACCTGTACCATGAGGTTTCAATGTGCCGTGCCGTGCCGTGCCCTCAGGCAGAGTTTGGCAGACTCCTAATGAGCTATTAGTGACAGCACAGCATACAACTGACCCAACAAACACAACTAAACACACAGAGAGGAAGCTAAAACGGCCACACAGGGAGACGAGCTGTAAACCTAAAAGGTTTTACACCATATGAAGTGCAGAATGTTGGGTTTTCCTGAAAACTTTTTCAACTGTTAAAATTCTCTCCTTTAGAACTTACAAACGCAAATGAATAATTTAAGGTCAAGGCCTGCATGTGTTCCTCCAACCAGATGGAAGCACATGCAGACGGCTCTGGATGACCTAATCCCCCGGGCTAATGAATAAATCCCTCATTAATTCCTGCTGTGCCATTGGTTGTAGCTAATTAGTAGGTCATTGCATGTCTCTGTTTGGCTAGATGGTAGCGGTGTCAGAAGTAGCACGGTTGTTGATGCAGGATTTATGCAATAGGTGGCAGATTCATGCTGTGCAAACATGCTGCTGCAGGAAGTTCAGAAATGTTACACAAACACACAACAGGGGACAGTATTTAGTGGATTTTCTTAAAGCCAGTAAATTATTAAATTGTATTATACTAGGTAACATTTCCAATTAAAGTTTCTTTTTTTTTTATTATGAATACAAATTATGGTATACAAATTTTGTATCACAAAGTATATCATACTTCCCGGCATGAATCAAAATACATCTGTTCTTAAATTATCCAAAAATCATTATATTTTTTCGACTGTTTTCATAAAATAAACATAATATTCACCATCTCTTTTTTTTTTTCGTTTTAAAAATTGATTTGTAAACATTTATTGAAAGGTTATCTGGCTTGATGAGCTCTGCATATTCTTCATAACTTTCCTCAGTCCCTTTGCTTTCTCCAAACGTCAAATACAAATTTCTGTTCTGCTGATGTTATAAATCTTTGTTTTTTTTCTTTCAGGGAACACATTTCATTATACATGTTATTGAAGAAGTATTACCTATATACCTCAGTGCAACAAATCTTTAAACTTCATGTCCACTCAAGCATAAGAAAAAACTGTACACTGGTTTATCTTCTTCTTCTTCTATCTGCTGCTTCCTTTAGGGGTCGCCACAGCGGTTCAACAGTCTCCATACTACCCTGTCCTCCGCATCTGCCTCTTTCAAACCAATCCTATTACAATGCTTTATACAGCTGTAAATGCCACATTACTATACATGAGTCACGTCAGTCTGTCCTACAGAAAATAAGTAGTTTGCTATAAATCTTGCTCATGAATTTGTGGCCATGCAGCATTCAAATCTCTCACTAACTACAATTTTCACTCATTATCTCACAGCCACTCAAACAAAAAGCAAGCGAGAATAAAAAAAAAAAAACTTTTGTTTTTAGAGGCTGATAACACCCAAGAAAAGATTTGATCCATGTTCTAGATGAGACAAAAACTGCACGGGTTTAGCAGAAAAGTCTGCCGTTTGTCTCCCTGAATAGACTCTATAAGGAGACAACAGCTCTTTGGTACAGACTAAACAACAGCTATTCAGCCAGGCCCGTCCCCTGAACCTCACAATAAGAGACAATGACGAGAGAAAGAGTGAGGCACAGCAGGAGGAGCATCAAGACACAAGCGGGGTTATGAGAAAAGGGGTGCAGATCACATGGTGTGCTAACATGCATTGTCAATAGACAGACGGTCTTCAAATGCCTCTTTGAAGATCAATAAGAACTGATAAATCAATCAGGGTTTAAAAAAAGGGAAACAAATGTTAAAATTCTATTAAATTATACTTGTGCATTTTAGGTAAAAACTCACTTTTTACCTTTTTTTAGACAAAAATATTAAAATAAACAACAAAAGGAATGCAAACAACTGCACAAACCACCAAAACACATAATATAAAAAAAAAATAAAAGTCTCCACCAGCATTATAGTTCATTCTCAATTGTATTTTTAAAGAACTGCCATGCATGAAATCAAGTGTAACGTGTTCCCCCCAGCTTGCAAATTAGCTGTTTTAGTAACAAATCACCAACTCGTGTCAGGTTTGTTTGTTTTTTTGTTACTATTATATCCTGGAGTCAAACTGCGAGATGATTAGGACTTTTATTAGGCCCAAGATTAGTAATGTCAGTAAATCTCCTAAAATAAATGATGCTAGGTTAGGCCAAAACAATCAATCTATCTGGTCACAATTAAAGTTTCAACAAAAGCTTGCAGACAGGTGGCTTGGTCACTGTGAGGAGATCAGTACTGAATCAGATAGTCTTTATAAAGAGTAGTCTTTATAAAGAGTACTGACATTGGCATTGTATTCAAAATTAAAGAAAAAAAAAGTAGGATTAGTTCTACCCCGAAATCAAATACATGAGAGGTGTTTGAGTAGGAAACAATGCTCATGCTTGCCAGACAGTGCACACAGTGATGGTCTCACACATGCAGCACAGAAGCCCTTTCAGCAGCTTAGAAACACACAGACTGGACATTTTCATGCATCTGATTAGAAGACTTGAGTCATGGTCTCATTAGTAAACGTGAAGTCAGTAACCACAGTGACGTATGGTACTCTTGTCTCTCGGTCAGTGTCATCTCTTTATTTCACAGAGCTTCCACACGAAAAGAATTCCTTTAAAAAAATGTCATCGCAAATCCACAGTGAATAAAAAATATATTTCCTTTATGTTCTATTTAGCACTCTGGTTAACAAGTTCCTACTTTACCCACTATACCCTGACTACAGCTGCCAGTGGGAATGAGCTTTTTCCTCTTCAAATTAACAGAGCAATGCAGCCACAAGTCCTTCAGTCTTTCCAGCCCTTATTCCTCTTAATCTGTACAGTGTGCTCAAACTGATAAGTTTCCACATTTCTGCTGATAACCTTCATCAATGCTAATCATCTCACAGATCACTAACTAGTACCATAACTCCATAACTGCAGTGCACACTGGAACTATAAATCGAACTTTCGCCATTGTATTTTTATTATTTTTTTTCAGTTAATACTGAAATCTCACAATTGCTCTTTCTTCTTCTCCTTCTACTACTACTACTACTTCTTCATTCGGCTGCTCTAATTAGGGGTCGCCACAGCGGCTCATCCGTCTCCATGTTTGAAATATTTTTTCTGCTGTTAAACACCATTGGAACTGTGCAAACAATGTGCTGTCAGTAAAACACACAGCCAAAACCTTCTCACAGAAAAATAAACATACAAACACACCACCAAAATATTGATACATTACAGATTTCAGGATGCAGTTCTTCTTCAACTTCATTCACACAAAACCTAAAAGTCTACACATACAATGCAATGAAAACGTGACAAAAAAATGAAACCGTTCAAATTTTGCCGCACTTGTACATTTTCCATTTATTATGCATTACTATCTTTGGAACGTACCAGGTAACGAGGGCTTCGCATGTAAGAGAACATCTCGTCCAGTTTGGGGGCAAATGCTGATCAGGAAGTAGTGTTTTCCACTAAAATGAAAGCGGAAAGAAAAAGGATCGCTTTCCAAACCAAAGCCACCGCAAGCCAGGCAGATGTAGTTATGAGCTTTGAGGGAGCATTTTCACAACTATATTTAGTGCCATCAGAGTTCACTTTAAATAGACTCCCTCATTAGAACGTTGTCCTTCACCGTTAAAGAAAATGGCAAGCCACAGAATGTGAGTAAGACAAAGAGAGGAGTGGAGGAAGCGGCGGAAGGACAGGTATCACAGAGAGCTGGCGGTCTGTCGGCACCACACTGTGGTCAAAGGTCACACTACCAAGGGTCACTTTAGATGCAGTTCACACGCTCCAGAGCAGGAGGGTGGCGTTTGATCACGTGCAGAGTGAATGAGTGTGAAGAAGAATATTTGGGAGGATTTTGCAACTGAAGAAATTAAATGAGTGGTTCCCAGTTTGCCTGTTGTGTTATGGGCTGCTAAACATCCCCCTGTGGCAAACACATGACGGAATACAGCTTGTCCGACATGAGATGGAATTATGGAGATTATGGGAATGACTGTGTGTAATTTGCATAACTCTTGAGTGACTGACTACAATTTGAAAACAAAACAAAAAAAGCATTTCTCTTTGCGGCTTTTGTGCGAGAAACACAGAACACACTGACATTTCATCACCATGTGTGTTATTTGGAAAAGTAAACACAAAGTGTAGCAAAGTGTGTTTAATTCAGCAGCACAGCAGCTGGCGATATTTAGGTCATATAAAGTACACAATCTATTCAGAATCTCTGATACAAAAGGTTTAGAGTTTAGTTTCAAAACAACTGTAAAAAAAGAGCTGTTGGATCTAATTAGGGTGTAATATAGCACTTCTAGAACCAAATAAAACTTGGTAACAGGTCTCATTTTTGCCTGGTTTTAAAAAGAAATGAAGATGCATGCTTCATGGTAAACATTTTTAATCCAAAGTTAAGATCCAAGGAATTGTACCGCAACCACAATCTAGGATTCCCAGCATTGTTACAGCTGTGTGTCACAGCACGGGTTATGTAATACATGTAATACCCGGCATTAAAGTATTTAAACAAATATTTATACTAAGAGTAATCGTTGTTATTGTGCTATTCTGAATTAAAGCATCAGTTGTTTCAACCTTTTTTAACTAATATATTTTTCATATTTATTGAATGCCAAGAATTATTAAGACGTACACCACAAATAGTGCATCCTTTATAGTTCCTATCTCTAGTGTGCGGAGGTCCATATGTGGTTCTTCTTCCCGTTACCACAAAAGTTACAATCACTGTATAGGACGTCTTTGAAAGCGGTAGTATTGACTTTTCTTTTCATTTGAACTTGGAGACCCAAACACCATGAAGATATGTTGTACATGAGTAGGACTCGAAGATTTTCAGTGGCCTACTTATAAAGCTCTGTGTTCAAGCCTGTTGCACACTTTGAGATGAATTGAACACTGACTGAACCGCAGGCCTCCTCACCCTACACCAGTATGTGATTGTACTTATGCCCTTGTAGCTGAATAAGCGCAAAATCTCCACAACCACACTTAAAAAATCTAGTGGAATGTGAGAGTGGAGGTTATTTTCAGAGCAAATGGGAGCTAAATGTAGAATGGGGTGTTCGATAAGCACACACAAATCTTTTACAAAAGTTGTCCATATACTAGTGTACGTAATGAAACCACATATTCAAAACCACTCACAAACTGCCCATAATGAAACTGAGTGAGTGAAATTCAGGTTACTTGCACCCTCAATAGTTTGTGTAATTACTGCCTTCATCATGCTTTCAGATTTGAATTTCCAATCAGTACAAGATGAGATTGCAGCAACTTGCAAATGTGCTCACCACGGGGAATGAGTGGAACTCTTTCCTTCTTTTGTCTTGTTCCTTTCTTCTCACTCAGGAACCTGATAAGGCTCAGGCTGCACCACTTTCCATTAGCACACTTATTATATATAAATATTAAAGATCATCTCACTCCTCAAGTTCACACAGTTGTCATTAGATTGATTCGGGATTCAATGAAAGAATCCTTCGAGATTGTTTTATCATCAGGTCTAGTGTTTGAGAGACCACCGGAAAGCTGAGTGGCTTCTTCCTTCATGTTGGGAAATCATTCAGTGAAATATGACACTAAATATTCAATCAGGTAAATAACAAATGCAGTTAACATTCAGCACTGAGAGAACAGTCATCAGTCAGATCAGGTCCTCAAGATCTAATGCTCTGAATAAATGAGACATCAAGTAAACATCATACTCGCCCGTTTCTTATTCAGTTTGTATAAAGGCCTTGATTGGAGGAGAATAATTTTCCCCCTTGACTGGAGAATTTTATGTGTATTTGGATAGTCCAATGAGAACAAACACGTATTTATATACGCCACAAGAAAAGAAAGAATATTTGCTTGAAGCTTAGAAAAAGTTAAAAAAAGACATCACCCACAGACAGGATGTGATGTCACATACGCAGAACAAGGAACATACCCAGACAGGAAAGAGAACGAGACCGACCGCAGTGTCTGGGCCAGGGGTGAAAGTCTGGTGAAAAACTAAAAACGTACTGAAAAACAAAGCCAAGATTCGCATCTCGTGGTTGAACTTTAGGTCATGGTGATTTTAGAAACAGGCTGAGATGTTCTTGGAAGTAAAGTTTATGCTAAGACATTTGACCAAATGACCTTTTTTACCTGTAGTACTTAGGAAAATGATATAACCAATAAACAGGGAGACAGACCTACTGGTGTGGCTTTACTTTATCACCCTTTAAATCCACCCCCAAACACCCCACACTGCATATACCGTCAGCAACAATTACACAGCAGGATTTATTCTCAATACAGACAGAGAATCAGCCTGAATTTCTCTACTTACTCGACATATATTGTTACACTCTCTGCACTTTTTTCACCCAGTTCTCGCCTCAGAATGAACACTGAGACAAAAGGGGAAATCAGCAGGACCGAGATGAAAAGAACAGAAGGCAACGGTCCAACATTCGTTTAACTAAAAACACAGTGTACCATTGTCACAGTATACAGCTATTAAAACCTACATCTAATCTCTGCCTCACTGAACTTTAAATGGAAACAAAGTGTGTGTGTGTGTGTGTGTGTGTGTCTTTGGGATTGAAACAAGATTCTTACAAAAAGAATATCCATTACTATGCTGAAAATGACTGTTCATGTTTTATATTGTTTTATTATTTGGGGACGGGATTAAAGTCATGTCCACATTGGGTTTAAATACAAATACATACATATGAAGCATTAAAAAGATCGACCGAGTGTCATTTACACCATGTAGCACACTTGATTGTTGGCAGTTTGTTAACATTAATATGATGTTTTTTTTTTTTAATTCAGTGCCCCAGTATCAAATGTACACAGAAAATTGTGACAAACTATGTCCGATTTGTTACAATTGCACCGCAAAACCTACTCACATATTTATATATAAACACACATATACACACGCACGCACACCCTAAAGCCTCACTTTCGGCAGGTGTTCATTGAGGAGCCTTTCAGAGAACAAACAACTGGCCAATTTGTTTGAAAAGGGCTCTAAACTCTAGCATCTGCCTTTCGATCATTCATTAGCTCGCTAACTCATGGGGCAGGGTAACGAGGTGGCCTGCCTCAAAAAACAAACCAATCATTCATCTAATCATTGTGGAGGCATTAGTGGATAAGAAAAGTGCAGAACAGCTCTTTGAGTGTTTGGACTGGCAGAGAAGAGATTGGACCCCCTATGTGCTTAAATAAAGGCGTTTTTTAGGGGTACCCAGTGCCTGCTGGCACAAACATCTCACTCTTTCTGTCAGACTCCAAAAGGCAGCGCTACAGCACCACACCAAAGAAAACCTGTAAGGAAGAAGGGGAATTTGCATGATTCTGTATGATACACACGTCTAGCAGAATCTGAGAAAGTAAATAGTTATCGAGGGACCACGATGAAATTGCATGAAGTATGTATAAGTGTATGGGGCTTCGAACAGGCCACAGATCAGTGCAAAAATATGTTACGTGTCGGTCTTGACCTGTTTGATCGACCCAGACACCAGCTTCCACAAAGGGCTCGAACAAAAAGCTTTTCAAGGAGGTGGGGTGCGTGAGTGAGAAAAGCAGTATGTTGATTTCCACATCCTGCACAATGGAACCATCGTTAAGAAGCACACTTAGACACTTGCACCAGCTGCCCATGACTTAGTTATCCAGACAAAGACTAAACCATAAAGAGTCTGATAACACACACACACACACACACACACACACACACACACACACACACACACACACACACACACACACACACACACACACACACACACACACACACACTGCAAGTTCATATCTGTGTTTCACTGTAATGAAAATCAGGTAGCTATATTGAAGATTTCTGCCCGAACATGCCATCATTAAGTAATTCATGCACATTTCCAGTTGAGAGCTGCCTTCATATAATCACATCATGTTTACATTGATTTTTACACTGTTTACACAAACACACATATACCTCTGAAAAGACTGAGCAGCAGCAGCGTATAAAATCGGAAAGTAGACCTGAGCTGCATTGAATAGATACACATTTACAGATAGACAGAAATTTAACGATGAACAGCAGTTTGTGTTCCTAGTAATACAATTGCATGGTTGTTCCTTTACAAAGGTAAAGCAGCTTCTTAACCAATTTATTCACTATTTTTCATCCAAGTTCGATGGTCATACTCTTCAATGCAATTTGAACGTTTCTAGTCAAGTCCGAACCAGATTGCTCGAACAAACGATAAAACACGGTCTCAGCTAATACAACACATACATGTTTGTCAGTGTGCAACAAGCTAGCACTGCTCTGCAAGTTAATAACTGCTCCAGACATTTAGAAATGTGCTTTAGCCCTTTCTAAAAAAAAAAAATACTTCTGATGACAAGTATATGAACCTGGCAACTAATCTGGAAGTGAGAATGGCCACTCAGACAGATGAGCAAAAAAAACAAAAAAAAAACAAAACATGTGACTGACACTCAAGCTGGGCTTCTCAGGAACAGATGGCCTGCAGGCTCGTATGGAATGGAAAGGGGAAGAACGGCCCAGATTGCTTTCTGAGGATTACTAAGAACGCCTAGAATCAGAGCTTTCTCTGCTAAAAACGGTATTATTGGAAGGATGTGTGTGATTTACATGTGTGCTTGTTTACCTAGTAGAAAAGCAGAACTTAAACCAATGTCTAAATTCCTCTCTAGCCTGAACATCAAAGCAGTATCACATCTAAACTCCATTATATATCAGTAGGATAAATGAATGGCCTGAACAACCAATTCTACTTCATACCAATCCAGGTGATCTACTGTAGATTCACATAACTGCATTTTACTGAATAGAGTCTTACACAAGCAGACACAAAAATCACACTGCTCACAGGAGTCAGTCAGTTTCTGAAGACTGAACACTGCAGGGACGCTGCAAAAAAACTATTTCTGTTATCAAACCTTGTAATATAATACAGATGTAAAACCGAAGGACAGAAAGAAGAATGCATTTGGATACCAGCAACAGTCAGGTATCAGTCTGAACCTGAACGGTTTCATATTTCATTAAGCAGGCAAAGGCAAAAAAAGAAGATTGACCAAATAATCCAATCACAAACAAGAACATATTGTCCAGTGGCCTTGTACTTCCTACCCAGTATACCACACACACACACACACACACACACACACACACACACACACACACACACACACACACACGTTGAAGAGACATGATATATTAAGAATCATTTTGCTAGTAATGTTTTTTGCCATTGAGCAAAAAATTGTGTGTGTGTGTGTGTGTGTGTGTGTGTGTGTGTATGTGTTCAGTTAATGCCATGCTTCAACTACTAAATTGACATTTAAAAAACTATTGGCCTTTTAAATAATACATTTTATAAAACAGTGTTGTGAAGGGAGAAAAACACTAAAGGTATTAAATAATAATAATAATAATAATAATAATAATAATTTTCAGAGATTTTAGCATTTTGTTTTGTAGAAATCAGAGCATAAACCTGATTCATGAACTCTAATTCATTTGTGGATGCAAGTTGTGAAGTCAAGATGCAATTCGGGTTAAAAACCTTGCTCAAAAGGTTTAGGAGAAGCTTTCTGACCAGTATTCAGTCATCTACAATATGATTCAGCATAACTTAAGGGGAGAAAGGGCCTTTAAAATGCCATCATATCTAATTAATAAATGTTTGACCAGCCCTGGTTATTTCATATGTACTGTATGTACGCATGTGAGATAAAGCAACCTTTCTGCTGAACCATAATAAACAGGCATCATAAAACACATTGATTGTGGCAGCAAAGTGGATTGCACCAGCATGGAGAACTAGAGATGATTCCAGGTCGTTTCTCGCTGCCCCATGCTCCTCATTGTCTGAGCCCCCCCCCACTATTCATAAACCCAGAGGTGGGGTGCCCCCCCCCACAACAGGCCTGGCTGCTCTAAAAGAGCCATTCACACAGTCTCTCTCTCTCTCTGTATTATAATGGAGTTCAGCATCACAAGGCCCAATGCAGCAGAGCTCACACAGAAAGAGAATGAGGGCAAAATTATTTCAGTGACTCCTCCTCCAGTCCCATATAAGCCACTGAGAGAATAGACAAAGAGAATAGCTCAGCTAGAGACTTTAACGTATCCCTGAACTCAATAGTGTGAATTGTAAAATGGTCAGGTCCTCTTGCTTGGTGGAATTTGGCTGGATTGAATAGTCATTTTTATTTAAAAACAAAGCTACCATTTAAAAATACTATATATTATAAAAGATGTGTGATATTCATACACATATATACATACATACATACATACATTAGATATATATATATATATATATATATATATATATATATATATATATATATACACACACACACACACACACACACACATATATACATACATCTTTTTTTGCCTTTGCCTGCTTAATGAAATATGAAACCGTTCAGGTTCAGACTGATACCTGACTGTTGCTGGTATCCAAATGCATTCTCCTTTCAGTCCTTCGGTTTTACATCTGTATTATATTACAAGGTTTGATAACAGAAATAGTTTTTTTGCAGCGTCCCTGCAGTGTTCAGTCTTCAGAAACTGACTGACTCCTGTGAGCAGTGTGATTTTTGTGTCTGCTTGTGTAAGACTCTATTCAGTAAAATGCAGATTATGTGAATCTACAGTAGATCACCTGGATTGGTATGAAGTAGAATTGGTTGTTCAGGCCATTCATTTATCCTACTGATATATAATGGAGTTTAGATGTGATACTGCTTTGATGTTCAGGCTAGAGAGGAATTTAGACATTGGTTTAAGTTCTGCTTTTCTACTTGGTAAACAAGCACACATGTAAATCACACACATCCTTCCAATAATACCGTTTTTAGCAGAGAAAGCTCTGATTCTAGGCGTTCTTAGTAATCCTCAGAAAGCAATCTGGGCCGTTCTTCCCCTTTTCTACATACATACATACACATATATATATGGCGCGTATTAGCCATTGGTACTAAATTACATTTACATTTCACAAATAATAAGCCCAATAAATATGAAATGAAAATTTACATGTAGGGTTGATTTAGAATCGCCAATTCACAAATCAACACATTAGAGGAAATGTGATGAACCCAGAGGAAACCTGCACCGACACAGGAAGAAATGTGAAACTCCACTTGGACAGTAACCTGAGCTCAGACCTGTTACCTCAGTGCACTCATTGAAATATGGTTTAAATTAAAATGCTGTGTAAGCACATGCCGGAGGTAAATTAGGATGTGCAATGCAAACATGCATAAAATAAATTGTAAAATGCAACATATAACCTCTAAAATGACATTTCATACTATGTGCAATTGTGAGCGACTCGAACATATTTTGTAGTGTTGTGTGAGCGCTCAGTCACGCAGCCGCCATGCTAATATAAGTGGCTAACAAACACAGTAATGTTTAATGATTAACTTAATTCTTTTGATTAAGATTTGATACCACTCTTTTCTTTGTTTACTTATGAATTATGATAAAATTCCACCCCATCAGATACAAATGCCCACTCCATCAACTACTAATATTCACTCTCAGTTATTAATGCATGCCATGGGGTGCTATGGAACATTTAGACAGGGTCTGCTACTGTTTAATAAAAATAATAATGAAAATAGATTGAAATCCAACTTATATTTTCCCATACTAACTTACTAACTAACTTCTTGAGGAGGACACTATGGCATGTCGATATTAATTTGCATGTAGTATTTGATGTTTCTTGTGTAAGTAAAGCTGTGAGATGTTTCTAGGGCATTAAGTAGCTTGGATATTAAAAACCATCAGTCTACATGGAATATTTGTATACTTTTTTAAATATATATTAATTTTGACAAGTTTTTTTTTATAGAAACAGGAAGTAGCTCTTGAATAATGTATTCCTTATTGTGATTTGATGCAGCATTTTAATTGTCGTTGTATAAAACAACAGTCTCTGTCGGCTGAGAAAACGATCAGTGCAGAGTATTTAAGGGCCGCTAGACTAACACACACACCCACACCCACACCCACACAGAGCGATCAATGTGCTTAATGTCCATTCAGCTAAAAAACAAATGCATCTGATGTAATCACTCCTCCCGTATATCTCTTATGCTGAATGCATCATCAGCACGAGCTACAAGTTAGACTGTATAGACTGAGTGACAAGCCTGATTAGATTATTCACACACAAACACAGCGAGAGGAACTGCAGGGAGGCAAGCAAGATTAGCAACCGAAAAGGGAAAGAGGGAGGATGTAGCTGTGTATATAACTGTAGAGGAGGTTGGTGTCAGGCTTGACTTACCTTAAGCAGAATTTAGTGTGGATTATGTTCCACATACATCAGAATAATTGTACTTACTGCATGCACACAAACACACGCTCGGTGCAGGAGGAAGAGCGAGTGTCAGAGCGGCACGAGGAAGGCAGGAGATGCAGTGACAGCATCACAGAATCTGCCTGACTACAACACACATGCACGCGCAACGCACTCGCGTGCATACATGCGGCACACATGCTCCATTTCAGGTGACTTCATTCCAGATGTTTCCCATTTTCCGCTCATTTTTGGCCTATACCTACTAACAATCCCTTACTTGTATGAGACCAGTGTGCTGCTAAGTATAAATTTACTAAGAAAACCCAAGTCTCGGAGCACATCAATCATCCATAGGTGACACAAACACAAAGCTGAGCCTGATCATATAGTATAAATCAAGGCTAGAAAAATTGCTAAAGCAAGAATGAAAATAGTGAAGCCTGTGCTTATAAACGAAGGAGAGTTATTTCATTGAAAGGTGAGCAAATATTAGATCAGACTGGAGAGCTCTCGTGCATGATCAGCAAAGATTTACAGAGTTTCTTAACTAAGCCGGATTCTTTTGTGTGTGTGTGTGTGTGTGTGTGTGTGTGTGTGTGTGTGTGTGTGTGTGCTGGAGGAGCAAGAATGTAAGGAATGCTCAGAAGAAAAAAGCAGGGGCCTCCTTTATTGCATGCCCAGAGAGGAAGGTACTTGACTGTAAAGAAGTGCAACACTAAAAGTAAAAAAAAGAATAAATTAATTAATAAATGTATAAAAGATTTGTTGCCAAATTTATATCTAAATATAAAGTGGATAATTCATTAAATCATTCATTTCCTAAAATTAAGATATTCTCAGTTAAAAACAACAATAATCCACACATTAATGCGACGCTGTGTAAAAACACTCCGCTTCTCTAACGCAGTGTCGTGACTCATCCAGCGTCAAAGCACGAAATCTGAACAGGATTAAAGCAGAAAGGTGGGCTGAGCACAGCAAAAGATGGCTGTATGGTTTCTCCACCCTCCGCTAGCACAGAAGGTTCACGCAACATAATGCATATAGAAAAATTTGAATAAAAAGCAATAGCTGAAAATGTCAAGGATACTAAAAAAAGAAGAAAAACAGAAAAACAATGTGTATAACTTTTTTTTTTCAAAAAAGGTCGTGAAACAGGAAGCAAGCAAACGCGCGTTAGAAACAAAGTCCATGCTTCCATTCAGCTGTTTCTTCAAAAACAAACGTATGATAATGCTAGGAATGCGAGGGTCCTATTCTTGTACTTTTGTTGTTTTTAGATGCTCAAACAACTGCAATTAACCCTGATAACTAGTTTATAGAAAGACATGTTGTACAGGTCATATACCAAAAAAAAAGAATCAGAACACAACTATTCCTAACACTTTATAACCTCAAATATACCTATACTGATACCAGACAAACAAAACAATGAACCCCCCACCCCCAAAGCAAAAACTATATAATTAGAAGCTTCTCCGTTTTTATTTTACTGACCAAAGATATCATAGTCGTAGTTTGCATTGGCTCAGTAGCCTGAGGCTTGTGAAGTTACAGGTCAAAGTTTATACAGATAAAGTCAATGCAAAGCTACAGTAGTTGCTATCAGAGGTAAATGTAGACATATTTTTCACCTCAGAGAATTGCCTTTTCCACAGGCAGAAAAACTTTTTTTTAAAGCAATTGGGAGTAAACAGGCCATTTTATTACTATGTCTTTACAATTTATTTAGGTCAATGACCTCAGTTCTGATTGGCTGCTCAAACACTGATCGATGCGTTTAAAATCCAGGCCTCAAGCAAATGTATACAAGCAAATAAATATAAAACATCAAAAACGAACACAAAGGATTGTTAAAAACGAAGTCAGTATGTGTAATGAATTCAAAGGTACATTTTCTGTATGGGAGCCTGGAGCTACATAATAGTTGGGTATTTTCTTCAATCTTCAGCAGCAACATCTCTGCTACAGGCTGCAGTGACGGCTTTCCTAATCAATGAGGCTTAACTACATCTCCTACAAAAAAATGTCAACGGTGGTGACATCACAAGCATGAAGAATTCAAACCATTTACATCTTTTTCCAATATGAGCTGTATGAGCTGGGAAACAATGGTGCTTTTAGTGGGGGGGAAGGATAATGCTTGTGAGTAAGATGAGTGAGAAGACTAAAAAGACTGAGTGTGAGAAGGCAACAAAACCCATTGAATCCTAAATCCACTGGCAGTGGAGAAAGACATGAGAATGTTAGGAAGAGCTTTAGAACCCAATCTTCAACAAACAAACAAGTTGCACTTTTCCAGAGCTGACAGATAGAACAGATGTGATAAAGATTCATTTCGATATTGGTCATATTGGTTGGTTTTAGGGAAAGCGCTGTTGGTGTAATCCCTGATGCAAGAGTGGTTGGTTTACTAGCATTTGCATCTAGAACTCAGAGACAAAAGCCGGACATCAAAGCGGAACACAAAGTCCGCATTTCAGTGTCACCTGCTGACTGTCTCTTTCCCCAGGTCAATTTCTCACACAAACACAAACACACACAAACACACACACACACACAAACACACACACAGTGGGGGTGGAGGGGACAAGAGCCACTCATGACCTATTTCTGTGCCTCCCACAATCCCCTTTATTCCCCCAGAAACTCTCAGCAACAAAAAAACAAAAACAAAAAAAAAAACACAAAGAGGCAGCGAGACAAAGAAAGATTTTCACAACAGTTCATATCTTTTAGCTCTTTGTACATGCTGTGGTGTTGTTTAGAGATCTAAAGGCTAAAGGCACTTTTATAAATAATTCATGCATTATGGCATCTCATCCGTGCAAAAGTGCAATCTACAAAGGTTTGCCACTACCGAGCAACAGATGTTACATCCTGTGAGAGACAATGCAGTAATGTGTGAACACCTGATACTTTTCAAATAATGCAGTGTAGCAGGACGCGAGAGCTGCTAGCGATTAACTGAATGTTAGGAAGGGGAGAGGAATCCTACTGCCAGCATCTTAATGAACCATAGAAATAAAGAAAAGATCTGATAAGCAGCTCTCCAGTAAAAGCGGGAGCATGTCGTGATTAACTTACCTGGGTGTGCTCTGTGGAGCTGCTGCTCAGCTCGTCTCCCGATTCCGAATCGTTACGCAACACCTCCGAGCTGTTTCCTGGCGATGATCCCTCTGTATCTGAGTGTGACACTCCTTGGGGTTTCCCCCGGCAACCTGGCGGCTCTCTGGATGGCGACTCGGGCCTGGTACGTGGCAGCAGCACTGTGTTACCATGGTGATGGTTATGGTGGTTGTTGTTGTTGAGCAGAGCGAGCTCTGCGAGCACGTCTTTCATTCCGGCGTTCTGATTGGAGTCCCGCAGCAAAAAGGGTGGAGTATGTTGCTCTGGTAACGGGGAAGGCGTGCTGGAAGGAGGTGGCCGTCCAAAGCTGACCATTTCAGATGGTACCCGCTGTTGCGGGTTTTCACTGGCTGAGGAGCATTGAGTTACGGGCAGAGTGATGGGGGGCTTGGTGCGTGGTTTGGGGGGCGGCATGAGCGCCCGACGCACCTCGCGCACATACTGCGCGGGCACGTAGAAAGCCTTGGTGCCGTCTTCCCTTCTCACCTGCCACCAGTCAGAGTTGGTTTTCCTCACCAGCATGTAGCACTCGCCCTGATGTATGGAAATGAGTCTGTCTTTGGCCTTGTACTCATAATCATACTCCACTTCCACATAGACCTGCCCTGAGGCTAGGCCGGAATCACTGCGACCCTCCATCTCAGACATGACTCACAGTAAATGTGTGCGTGTGCGCGTGTGTGTGTGTGTGTGCTGGGATTCAGAATGCGCAGACTGAAAGGATCCACATCTTTTAAGGGTTATCTATCCTCGCGTCTCTGCAAGAAGAAAGAAGCAAGGAAAGCGTTTAGAGAATAGTCAGAAATATCAATGTTAGAAAAAAAACTTTGCGATTTAAAACTTTAGCTTTGGCTCGGAAGGAAAAACTTTTGTCCCCACGGTGCACCAGGCTATAACCAATGAGATAAATTAAATGATGTGGACATGTCCGTCAATTCCGAATGCTGCCTCTCTCTCTCTCTCTCTCTCTCTCTCTCTCATTCAGGCCACATTGAAGTATCGTAAAATATAAAGCCTCAGTTCAACAAAATAAATCACTTTTTTTTGGAGTTTTTGGAGGTTCTGCACCAACTCCATCTTTATCTGTCTACTGATTCCACTACGTAGTATCCTGTCCAACTGGTAAAGCACCTAAATGTGTTATTTCCTAAATAATGAAAAGCTTCAAGACCATTCATGTCCCACGATCGTGAGCAACATCTCAAAATACGTCACTGGATCAAAATGGAAAGCGGGTCATATCTGATCTGATTCCCATCCAGTATATTGTCAAAACACCACATGCACTGCATTCTGACGAGTGGACTTGGAGATTGTGCATCATGCCAGGATTTGTCAGGCACCGTATCTCCGGATTTCTCTTCTACCCAACAGAGCGTGCGCACACGCACGGAAAGAAAGCCATGTAGTTTTTCTCCTGTATCCTTGAGCACTGAAGGGATCTGCATGGTAACACGATCATGCGTGAGGACACCATGGCAACAAGCATATCAGTAGCTTAGTAATCAATTTACAATGACAGGCACACAAGCACGTATAAACATACACACGACTCGCACACGTACCAACTCACAAAAATAACGCCTCTTGAGTGACGCTTTCAGGAGCCAAATGTTCCCCAAATGCTGATCCGCCTTGTGACACTTATACGCAGCCATTTCCCTCTGCTAATCAGCACTGCAAACCGTCATGAACCCTTAAACAGAGGAAGTTTAACTCTTATGTCATCAACACTAATATTCCATGATGTCTCTCCGTTATAAAGTATGTTCTGCATGGACACACAGCCACACGGGAATGAGGGGCTCCCATTGGCTACATGTGGGTTAAATATACACTGACATGTTCATAGAAGGGATCCGCAATTGAGTGACTGCAGCAACAGCAGATCCTGTTCTTCCATCTCTTCTTTCATTTTCTTAAATCACTCGGTGGATTAAAGAAAAGTCTCGCTGTCTTATCTGATGCAGATCACAATTTTTGTTCCTGAAAATACCTGCAGTTTTGCAGACTCCCTGCCGACTCCTTAAAACACTGCCGATCGGCGGCTCATGTTCTCTCTCTTGGATACGTTTGTAAATCTTCAAATGCTCCACCACACGCGTGAATGGCTTATCAAGTGATACAAATAGCAACCGGTGTCTCTGAACATGAGCGAACAAACACATGCATGTCTAGAGGTCTATCTATAACCTGGATGCTAAATGCGAGTTCAATGTCTTATACCCCGGCCCCAAAAATAAAACAGGAGACCATGTGTGAAACATGAAGCTAAAAAAAAAAGAGAGAGAGGTTACCCTCATTGTATGTAATTAAATACTCGGAGAAGAGACACAAGCCACCACTACTCTCATTGACTACTGTGCTCTCAATCCATTACAAACATACCTATTTTGAAAAAGCACAATTGTGCCACTCAATCTGTTGATTTGGAGCTTCTGAAGTGGTGAAAAGTAAGAATTTAGTTCTCTTTGTTAAGTCCAATCATTTAAAAAGGTCAACAATACACCATTCAAGAGCTTTTCACCTACAAATTATCACTGATTCTTATGAGAATTGTGAACCATACCAGGAGAAAACAAATATACAAAGAATACATACAGTATTATATAGTAAATTTACCTTTCAGTAATAAAACCTCACTATTTTTTTCATGTAGCAATAAATAGAAAACTAGGTTATATTCTTAAGACATTTCAATTCAATTTTCAAACCGATTCATTTTTATTTGTATTGCACTTTTTACAATGGGTTTTGTTTTAAAGCAGCTTTACAAAGATCAAGCGGTAAGGAAAGAATGTACAAGTTTGCTCCTTATAATAAACATTTTCAGGCTGAATTTTCTTGAACTACCGTATTTTCCGGACTATAAGCCGCTACTTTTTTCCCACGCTTTGAACCTTAAACAATGAAGCGGCTAATTTATGGATTTTTTTCTGAGTTTTTCCCGGTTTCACAAGCTTCAAGCCAAAAAACTGAGCCCCATAACATTAGACCAATAACATTGCCAAACAGGTTCAGGTGAACCAATGAAACTCTTTATATTAAATCAGATGTGCTCCCACTGAATCGGGCCGCACCACATCATAAATATGGATGATGTTCCTCTGACGTTTGACCTGCTGCTCACTCGGACTGTCTACAGAAAACGCAAATCTTTCGTCACGCTGAAAACAACCGGGCGTGAAAAAAAACGCACTTCACCTGTGTTCTGAGCTGCACGGCATCGGGAGAAAAGCTTCACCGATGGTGATTTTTAAATGCACGACGATGCCAAAAGAAAAACTCTCGAGAGAAATTGTTGTGAAAGGAAGGAGGAAGACAGTGAACAATTACTTTCTAGGTAGGCTACTGTTTAGATACAAGCCGTGTAACAGACACTGTCTTTCGGTAAAGCCTGTGTAAAGTTCATTAGTTTCAATGTAGACTTATAGAAAGGTGCGGCTTATTTATGTTCAAAATAAAAACCTTTGTAAAATTCAGTGGGTGCGGCTTATATTTGGGTGCGCTTAATAGAAATTACGGTATATTTTATCTACAAAAGTATTCGGACACCTGACTTTTCAACAAACTATTACCATGAAGTTGGAGGCACAGTTATTTTGGAAGTCGCTGGATGAAGTAGCATTAAACTTTTCCTTCACTTGAACTAGGAGACCCAAACCGGTTTCCAGCACCCCGATACCTTTGTGCACGAAGCCCGTTTTATGAAAATATGGTTTAACATGGGTTGTAGAGGAAGATCTTCAGTGGCCATAGAGTTTCATCAGTAACTGACTTTACAAACACCCTTGTGGCTTAGCGAGCATAAATCTCCACAACCGCACTCCAAAATCTAGTGGAAAATCTTTCCTGAGAAGTAGAAGTTATACGACAACTAAATGTGGAATAGGGTGTCTAAATAGCACCTGATCTTATAGTCAGGCGTCTATATAGTTTTATGTTTAGTCTTTTTGAAATTATTTTTTCATTATTTGATGACTTCTTTCAACTGAGCTGATTCTACAGATTTTCTGAAAGATGTTTTAAATGATCAAACTAAGCAATACAGTCACAATTAGAGATTCTTTATAAAACAATCCCACAAAAAATCCCACTGACAGCAGCTGTAAAACCCCTGGTGTCACGTTTTAAAATAACGCAATTATAAAAAATACTGCTCTACAGGAATTGGTTAGAACCAGCATTTCTGTTGAAATACTCAAAGGGAATCTATTAAATCTTCACGTTTCATTTCCTGGAAGACGTCACCACGGTATTGATAAAACCGTACCATGCGTCGGTTTACTCTACTACTGCTCCCTCATACTAGTCTCCTACTGGAAGCAGGAATGTGACGAATGGGTCAAACATCTGGTTGCACAGAGTTGATAAAAATGACAGCATCTGTCAGATGTTAACTATGCTGTATTGGGAACAGCTGAGACTGATTAGCAGTGTGTGCAGAAAAAAAAAAACATTGTGCTGAGAGGGAGTTATTATAGCTCTCATATACAAGTGCTTGATTTTGACACCAGACATAATTGAGGTCTATTCCAGAGTCCAAAACTACAGTAATAATGAATATGAACTGTTAATGCCAGTTTATTAGTTACAACAAACTTTCAAACAAACCAAGCATCTTAATATCAAATGTCACATGACTCTAGCATGTGGAATAAACCAGTTTCAGCATCAGTGCTCAGGATGGGATAGGATTGGTAGAACTTGGCATGGGAGTTGAAGCCAGCTGTTCGGTTTCTAGCATTTCCTAAATGGCCTTCACACTGGGCTTTTCTCACCCAACCCTTTCAAGGGTTTACCAAGAACCACGTGAAAAGCAAATCTTGACTATATCGATGAATATAATCCTTCAGACGCAGTACAGCGCACAGCGTTGTAAACTGACACTTTTATGGCACAAACTAAAAGCACATCATTTAAGTCTCAAATGGGTTATGCATCAGCTTCAAACAATCTTAGATGCTAAGGACACTCATCTCTGGACACCTCAAGACAAGCGTCATTATTTACTTCTTTTCTGTATTATATTCAACATCCAGGATATGATCCTACCAGCCAATTGTTGCATATTTTCCCTTAGCACCAATATTGTTTTAAGAGCTGCAGAAACGACCGTATATTATCTTTGATCAACAGTTTTTGGCATCGCAAGCTGCATCTCCTCCGACTTAAAGCAGATTTAATCGCATGTGCTAGACACTTAGGTAGTTCAAAATACCATAGTCATAGCCTGAGCCAAAGTTGAAAACAAGTTAAAAAAATTGAGTAAAGAGCTTAATGTGCTGTGCTTTAATTAGAAAATAATCCATGCTTGGTGCTGTAATATAGCCTGGGTTAAAGCAGAGGATTGTTTTCCTTTCATTTTCTGCTTTGGCATTTTATTGATCTCTTGCATTACAACTATTTGATGATCATGATTCGAATGATCACTTACGGTACAGCATTAACAGCTGGTTTTTGTTCCTGCCCACACATAATATAAGACCAAGTAACCGGAAAGCATAGACTTCTCAGTCAGAACTCTGCGACAAGGCACGGACATGCGAGATGTAAAATAAATGTGTTTCACAACAGAAAACTTCATCAAACTGAATTATACATATAATACAGGGTTATTCAAAAAGAATGAACGGATATCATGACGCATTGCTTCAGTTCTCAAACATCGTCATGGAATGAGTCAGTGACCGTTTGAAAGAGGAGTTATCTTAGTTGATTGTGAGTAGAATACTTGTGACTTGGCCGGAGTTCTGCATTACTTTTCCTTAATAAAATATTGCATAATGAAATCGGTACATTCTCTTTGAATAGCTCTATATTATAAATCTATCAATTACCAGTTATAGCAAGGAGGACTGTCCGAGCCGTACTGCTGCAGAAAAGGAATTTACACCTACATAAATTTGAGAACGATATCAAACCGTCATCATTACACATTAGCACATCAAACGCACCGTCTATGTCGCATCATTTCTGCTCTCCTGCTAAGCAACAACTAATATTTATATCACGTTTCCCACCAGACACCGCCAACTGTCGTGAAACAATCATACCTAATACCTTATACGTAGCGTGTCGAGAGAATTTGCCTCGTCTTCCATCCAAACATGCAGCACTAAAGGCGCTTGTAGCATTTCTGGCAACAAAATCAAAAGCCCACTTACTTTTATTCACCCTGACATAATACATCGTCACGGCTGCCAAGACCCTGCAGCTGCCAAAGGGGTAAAACAAGATTATTTCAGCCTGTGTTTAAGAGTGAAGACATGAAAAGAAAAAAAAAACACATCATGAAGGAAAACACAGAATAAATAGCACTTCGGTGAAGTGCAGTGCTGTTAAAAGAGACGAAAGAGGAAAAACCAAATGAGGACACAGAACAAACATACTTCCCGTCAGGTTTTAACGGAGGTCAGATCCTCCAGCCGGACTTGGTGAAGTATGTGACGGTCATCTTAACATGCATGCGTACAGCAAAATATGCCAATAGTCCATCGGCTTGCTGTTGCCACCAGATTCAAATCTGGCAAATAGTGTCTGTGAAAAAGGTCATGTTTAGGGAACTTACCCTAAAATATTCACACACATTGTTACTAGATCTTCCTAGCTTCAAAAGTAAACTGTAATATCACACGGTGGGAGTGTAGTGGTTAAAGAGAGAGAGATTTAAGATATCAGCACACAGTGTCTGATTTCTGTGAAATAATTGCATTTCTGAATAAAAGGTTTCCTGAATTGTTATTTATCCACAGAAATGAAATGCCAGAGCATCCCGTGTGTATACCATTCAGCACATTTACTCCAAATTTTAAAAGTAACTGCATCATTTGCCAAATCAAGTACAATCCATTCACATGCAACAGGTCTGGAATAAAAAGGTGAAACTACACAAAATGTCCCAAAAACAGGTTTTCGCCTCTGAGAACACATACATAATGCCTTATCAAAGGGCTATCAGCACTTCCTTTAACACCTGTATGAGGAAAACAACTGAAAATGCTGATGTACAGTGAGTTTCTCAGTCACACCACATGACAAAGCACAAGGTGGGTGATACTTTCTAACACGAACTGTCTGAGACACAGACATGTCTCAATTAAGTGCGCATACAGTCTCATTCCATTCTAAAACAGAAAAAGGCTGGGATTTCTCTCTAGCATGTGGCTCCCATTTCTGAGTTTGAACCGAGCCCAAAGCGGAGGCAGGGAGCAGATGGAAGGACTCGAGTTTGGCTGAGAGTGTGAGGTCAGAATCACAAAGCACGGAGAAATCACTACTGGCTCTCACAACATGTCTGGGTTTACAGTCAACTAAAATGATTGACGGTCTCACAGTTACCGGTTTCCTCTTTGAAGGATAGGATCAACAATTTCTCACAGATTACAGCAAGAAGGTTTTCATTCGGTACTTACAGGTGGACGAAAAGGAACACCATGACAGATGGAACACGAACTGATTGAAAATTCTCGCAAAGCTACACCCAGACTGATTGTAAAAAAGTCAGTGCCATTTGTAACAATTCCTGCAACTTTACCCAAATATTCTTATCGGTACCTGTTGGGATTCAAATCTGACATAAATACGACCTTAACCAGAAGGTTTCAGGAAGGTTATTTTGTTTGTTTCTGTCTGCCAACAACTTTTCCTAACAAATATACTTGGTTTCAGTTCCCAAAATATAAACAAATTAGCAGGATCATTGAAACCATTATGGACCAGACCACTCCAATGCACATGCTGGTCATGTTCACATAAAAAAAATCTCTTCCATAGTCTTGCAAGCTTCATATCTACCTGCTGTCACTGTACTTTCTCCCCTGGTATTATTACTTCTGTTCTCAACCTCTATTGTTCTCAAAAGTAAAAAAAAGGGAATTGTACACTTCCTGTTTATACCCATATTAGTATTTGTTTACAACACATTAACTGTTCATGCCATAGAATGCATCCGTACTAAACGGCAAACAGTAAAATGCTGCAAATGTTGCAAGATTATTGGAAGACTGCATTGTTGAACACGTGATTCCAGTTTATTTTACATTTATGGCATCCGGCAGCCGTCCTTATCCAGAGCGGCTTACCGTTTCTGTCATTTTCTACACCTGATCAGTTGTCAAGGGCCCAGCAGTGGCAGCTTGGTGGTGATGGATTTTAACTTACAACCTGCTGATGGGACGTTGAACATCACCACTTCATATACCACTCGTTTACTTCACCAGTTATTTCTACGAAGCGTTTCACTATAAGTGCTATACCACCACAACCTCAAGTTTCTGTTGAGTAGAATTCGGGTGGCAGCGATGAACTGCGTTCCAGTGTTTCTAATTCAGCTTGGGTTACAACCAGTGTGGAGCTTCTGTGCATGTTCTCCATGTGCATCTTACCTGTAGAGGTAAAAATGCTCTACATGCACACTACAGGTCTAAGAACTAACCCGTTTACATACCATAAGCGCACTGTATCCAGGTGAAAGAGGTGAAAATGATAAGCGCACAACCCAACTACAAGAAAAGGTACAGTACGTGTTCACTGTTTTTCCCCTTGGAGTGAACAAACACATCAAGGTTGCATTTCGAGGATACAAAAACAAGCTTGCTATGCTAAAAGCCCAATCTGCTTAGCTATTCTGCTGGGCTGAGTGACCGGATAAAGCAGTCTATAATTAACCTAATGGCATTGAGTGGTGTTAGGATTCACATGCGCTGTGTTTGGGGTTGAATGCATCACCTCCAAGGGTTCATTCAGCTCAAGAGCCAGAGCAGGAACATCCTGCTCCTCAAATACTACTCTGGGAAAAAAAAACCCCGCAATGGCGAAGTTAATGAGGCACACACACACACCTCTTTCTGTCCTGATTCTGGCCTATCTGCCTTTACCACCAATGTGTTTGTGTGCGTGTGGGGGGCAAGGAAGTCAATATTAACCCAAAAACTTGGTCCATGTTTGTGCCTATGCAAACAGAAATAGAGTGTATGCCCTATGAGAGGCAGCGCGTGCACACACACACACACACACACAGCTCGCTGTTTGGTCAGCAGTGACAAACCGGTGAAACATGTAAGGCTTGATAACACACACACACAAAGGAATTTCTTTTATTTATTTTTTAGAAAGTAATTGACTGATCCTCCAGTCTTAGAGCCTGAGCCGTCCAGTTTGTAGCTCTGGATCAACCCAAACCTGCCCCAACAACAGGGTTGTTATGAGTATGTAAATTAAACACCGAGCAATTCATAACTTTGTATTTGTTTACACTAATCTGCATGATTATGTACAGCATGGACGTACACATTCCTATTAAACACACACGTTTCAGCAACGCATTTAAAGGCGCTTTACTACGGAGCTGAAACGAGGCGTAAATTTCACCGCAGCTTTTTTTCCCCTCCGAGCCGAAGTGGTTACTGGTTAGCCGCAGCGGTGCAACCCGCCAGCCATCAACCAAGCAACAACAATATGACTCTTTATTTCTCCAACAAGAGAATTTTAATCCCCCCAAAAAAGGAGAAACCCTGGGCACTGACCTTACGTCCACGCACTCGGTGCTGCCGTGTCCGAAAATCCCCCAAAAAAACTTAAAAAACCCTGTAATTTCCCCCCGCGGTGTGTTTGGAGACAGCGATCGAGAGAAAAAGCACTTGCAACTGAACTGCACCAGCACGAAGCGCTACTCCTCCACCGCTACCCTGGAACGCGCGCGCTCCCGTGCTCCTGCGCGCCCTCGCGCCCAATCCGGTGCTCTGGAGGTGCTGGAATCGAGGCGCGCGTCCGCGTCACTGCGCGTGCTCGTATTCCGCACCCTGTATCTTTCTTCTAGAACTGAGCTGTGCTGCGTGCGCATGTTTTGCACCATCATCTACGCTGCCCTGGTAAATGCATGACCTCGATCACTTCACGAGAAGGAGATCAACAAGTACAGGTTCAAACTAACACACAATCCAGTGAAAACGGGGGCATCCCAAATTAACACATAATAAAAAATGTGTACAATTTTATTATTATTATTAAACTTGCTTTGCTATGATCGTAATATATCCAAGCTGGAGCTGAAGACGACAGAAAAATGGGTTCTCGAAAAATATGCAAAGTGTTGAATGCAGTAACAAAGGCAATAAATGGGTGTACAGGCTGGCAAATCATATTCATCATATTCAACAAGGGGGATGCAACATTGTACACTCTTAGGAATCACTTTGGTCAGGCTTACAGTGTGTAGAGACTATCACATTATCACAGGGCCAATGGAAGATGATACACCATGGATGAGACACCAGTCCACTGTACTGACTGTAATTCAGACACTAATAATAATAATTATATACCCCATTAAATATGCAAAATTTTGCTTCACTGAGATGTTTAGACTAGGATTCTGTTTCACTGTCCCTCAAGTTCATAACTGGATCAGTCCACATTGCTAATGAACTAGAACAAGGGAACAGTTGTGTCAAGGTACCATGGAGACGTGTGTGAGAACTTGTGTGGATTAATACTGCCACCATGTGCTTATTTAAAGCCAGTACTATTTAAAAGAGTCGATTATTTCTACAAAATATTAAAATGATTTTTTTAATAAAAAAAATGACTAAAGCTGTAAAATCAAGTTATCAACCTACCAAGAAAAAATAAAACCCCAACCAATATTATGCCATTAATTTTTATTTTTATTTCATGTCAAGGGGTGAAAACCTGCCCTACAGTAAGCATTCAGAAGAAATATACAGTTCAGTCCAGTTTTTGACTCTGCACAACTCAAGAGAGCCGAATGTATACACACACACACACACACAGAGGTCCCTCTCCATCATTACAGGTACTGTTATCTTTTTTTAAACTACGATGCAGATTCAAGACAAAATGATCTCTGTAAGCAAAACTGTTCGAAAAAATAATGACAAAACTCAAAGGAAAAAAAACCCTAATCTAATCGATTTGACATGAGACACTTTAACTCGGATTACAATGAGTGAGGCGTTCAACTGAGATGGAACATTTAAAGTGCTTTCAAAGAGTACAGAGGGAAATAGAATAAAACCAGGCCAGTCATGTTTGTTTATACTTAATTAATTTTTACAAAATATTGATGATGCATTATGTCTGATCCATATTGCACAAATAATTTCATTTCTATCAGTTATTCTGTCACCCTGCTTGCTATTGGAACAAAAATTTACAAAGGAGCACTGAGAAAAGATGTAGGTGAAAATGTCATCGGTAAAGGAAAACTAAATGAAAGCCGAAGAGAAAATAAAACGTATAAAAAAAAAAAAAATAAAAAAATAAAAAAATGAAACAACAATAATTCCCATGTCTATATTAAAACATCAATAAATAAAACATCCACCTGCAAATACAATGAAAACGTGGTAAATAACTATTAAATAGACCTATTGTAAATTCAGCTAGGCCATTAAACGCTGCAATGTCATGCTGAGTCTTCGAACTGGACAAGAGAAAAGTTATCAAAAGACCAAACCTAGATTTCTAACTGCAATCACAAAGGCAACAAAATGCTTAAAACAGTGGTGGGTATGAAACATTTAACTGATTTGGATTTTATTAAATGTGCAAGCCAAGCACAACGGCTACATTTAATCACAATAAATATTCATGAGCTAAAGCATGATGAAAGCTTAGAGCCGGGTTTGTGAAAACATAGTCCATACAATTTGTAAAAGCAGAATTCAGAATCACGGTCAATGACCACTGATGATCAATGACTGTGACAAATCTGCAAAGATCAGCTACTGGCCGTGGTCATCGGTAAAATCTTTTGCAAAATGGTGATGGTTGAATATTATTTCAAGCATGGCACAGGCTTGTTTGGATGAACTAAAACAGGAAGTAGTAATTTCAAATGAATTCTGACCATTTCTGCAGGTGTTGCATCCGTACCAAGATACAGAGACCAGTTGCTTTTAAGCTATGCAAAACCACAAAGCCAACATTCTCTATATTGCTTAATGTGGGTGTAATGAATATGTTCACTTACTAAAAGGAAAGGTTAAAACAGCTCACTTCCTTATTGGGGAATTCAATTCAAAGCCCATCAGAGGTAAAATGTCTAATTCTATTAGTTAAAATGCTACTGCATTTCTTCACATATCCACATTATATTAGATCACAGGCTGAACTAATGATAGACTATAAGGCAGTACTCCCAATCAGTAGGATTAACTGATGAGTAGTGACTTGATTTGTTAAATCCATTCATTTATAAAAACAGCAATATCTAGAACATGACAGATGACCTTCCATTTACACAGAAACTGAGCTTTTACACACATTTCATAATGCTGATATCACTATCAGTAATGATGCACATTTACCACTATGTTTTTATACAGTGCTTTAAAGAAACATGTGGAGTGTCTACAATCAGCAGCTTTGTGTTCTCATTAAACCTTCATTTATTTGTTCCAATTTCTTTATTCCTTTTTACACCACGTTACCCTGCTAAGGCCCCAAAAACTTTGTCCCAGTGCACGGAAAAAGGTTGTGTTCACGTAGTCCAACTGTAGTGTTTAACTTATCTATTCAAGTGAATTAGTTTATTGGAAACCGCTCAGTGGAAGAACACAGTCACTCTCTCCAAAACAATTAAAAACAAGTAGCATGATGCATACATGAATAAGCTAGGAGAATGCAGTAGCTGGGTTTACGTTTACCCTTTTTTTTTTTTTTTTAAGTTAATTTTCCATTCATTCCTGCTTTTTTTTGTGTCTCCATTTTGATGATACATTCCGCTTGGCACAGTGAGGGCTAAAAATCTAATGCAATTAAGAGTGAAGCTACAAGCTACTTACAGAGCAGTGATTGCACTCATTTTTGTCCTATTTCTTTCTCTTTTTTTTGGTGTGTTTAAACAGGGACATGGAATCTCTAAACATATGACCAGAGTGGACAACTGTACAGCCAATGTAGGAATATTTCATACATATATATACTTATATTCAAATATTATATATATATATATATATATATATATATATATATATATATATATATATATATATATATATATATATATATATAGTTTAAAGTGTTAGGCCTGTTGAACTGTCCAGTGTTGAAAGGCCAGCTCAGTTCTTCTGACTTCATCTAGACTTGCAGACTTCAAATCCTATAAAAAAAATTAAAAAAAAAGATTAAAGTTCAGATTATCAGCATTAAAATAACCAAGTAGGAAATCACAAACTAACAAAAGATATCAGTTAACGTACAAGTTTACTGTTTGGCTCCACCTCCTCCCCGGATGACCACTGGCTGGTTATTGAAGACCCCCGCACCAGGGCGGTTGATGTTGGGGTGGGTGGGAGATGCCACGGGTGGCTGGCCTGGTCTGATGGGTTTGGCTTGATTGGGAAGCAATATGTGGTGTTAATGGGGCCAGAAAATGAAATACTATACACAAACAATGCACATAGGCAGCTTAAAGTAATATATATTCCAATAAATTTAAAATTGTGCCTCTGCCATAATTATATTTATCATGATCCATCTTTCAACACCTCAATATAATCACATATGCTGCTGTATATATTATTCTATATTCTTTTTCTATAACCTTTAAACCACATTTCCCTAAACTCGTCTAACTTGTATGGAATGACACTAATTGTTGCATATACCGAAGACCTAAATTGTTTTGAATGCCATCTAGAGGTTGGATGCAGTATTTTATTTTTTTTCCAAATCCCTAGAGATTAATTGAAAAACACTTAAATTAACCTTTTAATAATGTTCTATATTTATTTTCAAATATCAGTTGTGTTCTGGGCATTAAAATTATTCAATTTACATGAACACCTCCCCTTAAGACAAAATTGTTTCAGAACAATTTTTTGCATTGCATTACTTAGAACGAATTAAGTAAACCTATACGGGGATCATTAACTAGAAGGCTTGACTCGTGTGTGTGCTTTACGCATGCTGTTTTCTGAAAGCTAATCAAACACTGGCTCCAAATTCTCTTATAATTGGCAGAAGCATTGTCCTTGTAGTTAAAGATTGTCTATTGTGTGTACCAATCTGAGCCGAGTGTCCTCTGCGTCCCATGGTCTTGGCTCTGACGGCTTCTTTAATGCGGTCCACCTCCTGCTGATAGCGCTTGCGGTCGCGTGCTGCATTCTCTTTGGCCTCCTTCAGCGCGGACTCCAGAGCCTTCACACGCTCAGCAGTTGCACGCAGACGTTTCTCCAGCTTAGGCAGCTCACAGCGCAGATCTGCATTATCACGCACCAGCTGCAAGCAGAGCAAGGATATTGTATGAAATGGTTATCTCGAGCAAACCTAATATTTGCCCAGAAAAGACAGAAGTGGGAGGTCTATCAAATAAGCTCCTTTTAAATCACTCTCTAAAGAAATTCTTACACCAATGTAGCATGAGGTAAATGTAATGTCCGATATTAAAAGGCAGATTTAAAGAGAAAGTAAGCATTTTGATGGTCATTATTGTGCAGCCCTATGTTCATAGGATTGTGTGTTTACCTGCTTATGGACTTTAGTGAGCTGTTCCAGATTGTTCTCCAGGAAGGAGATCTTCTGTTTCTGAGCAGCACTGCCACCAGTGTCATCTGAGTCCATCTCCGCGCTCTGCAAAAAGCCAAAAAAAACTTGCGCATGAACACATCATACATTTATCCCATTACAGGCATTACTGTGTGTGTGTGTGTGTGGTTGGGCAAAAGATCCAATATACCATTAGAATTCTAGGGTTATATCAAACAAGTAGGATAAATTAGTAGACTAATTTATTACTCGACCATCTAACACCATGATTTAAATGACACATTTAACAAACAAAAGTGCAGATTTTACATTAATCTGGGTACAATATGATTAAAACCCCTTATGGGTCCCTAATGTTAATTACCAAATAAAATAAAAATAATAATTTTCACCTTCTTGACCCGGGTTGCCAAGTCTTGCACAAATAATTTCCGCAAGTTATGGAGTGTCTGCAGCTCTTTAGCCTGGTGAAAATGGTGAAAAAATAGACTGAGCACATGACCACACAATCCTCAGATATAACCTGAAACTCCCTCAGCAATGAGAATAAATAACTCACAACTGTCTCTTCCAGGCCCTTGAGGTCTTGTCTGGCCTGCTCCCTTCTGTCCTGCATAACCCTGTTCTCACAAACACATAGTTAGATACAAATAACCATTTTGAAGAAGCAGGGGGGGTGGGTGAATAAATAAATAAATAAATACATAAATACATTTTCAGCTACTACACAAAGTAATGTACACTCAAGACTCAAAGCAAACATCTGGCATGTGTGACAAACACATACGTGAGCTCATGCAACTTGCGGCTCTTTTCCTGGTCCATAGATTTGAGCTTCTCGTGTTCGACCCGGAGACGCTCCTGCTCCAACATAATCTTCTGGTTCAAACTGTATACAAACAGAGACAGAATGATAATAGATTATTAAAGATGAAAAGGTGATTACTATATCAGGGCTTTTGTAATCCATCCCTATTCATCTATAGTCTTACTCCTGTAGTTCAGTAATAAGCTTCTCCTTATTCTCGAGCTCATCTCTCAGGCTGCTGAGCTGCTTCTGATGAGCCTCCCTGTGGTTCTGGATCTGCTGCTCCACTGCAGCCTAAACACACAGACACATTCCATTATGAGTCCTGGCATCAAAAAAGAATCAACAAACAAGATTGAGATGTTTAGCTGTGATTTATGTTAGCCTGAAAACATAAGCTAAAATTCCCAAAGGCTTAAGGAGAAATCAAGAGCAGTTGATCAACATACACTCTGTAAATAACCTAGTACATAACAGGTAAATATTAAGCCTAATCACACCTGCATCAAATCAAAGCATATTCTGTAGTCATTTGCCAGATACTTGTTTTAAAGCTATTCTGGAGGCTTGTGGTGTCCAAGAACCTAACTTATTTCTTTTATCCATTTCTTATATAGCTTCATATGCACTGGGTTCTTTACAAATATTACTTATCAATTATTTGTTTGATTATTGTAATACATGTCAGTCTCAAAACTATTGTACTAATTACTTATGCACACAATCCTGACTCTAGCTAGGATGGAGTTATCCATTTGCAATCTGGTTTCCAAAGGCACACGATTTTTATTCCTAAATCATTAATGAATTCATTAGTAGGTTTTCTTTCACTCTTTTCATAGAACTGAGCGTAGATCAGTGTGAAAATATTCTCTTAAACACAAGATTAGGCAAAAAACAAAAGCAAGAAAAAATGTGACACTTGAAAACAAGTGATTGGAACCCAAATTAAGTGGCTATAAAATTGTAATTAAAATGTGATTTACTTTTCATTATTTTCTCTACCCTTGTGAGCACACAACTCTCTGTATGTTGTTTTAGTTTATCATATAACTATGTATTAAAGTAGTTCCCTGGAGGTTATTAGATGGTCATTTGACAGGCAGGCAAATTGATTTTAAATGAGTCAATAAGAAATGTAAATATTTCTCATCATTTTTATGAAAACATTATTGTGGATAAATAAATAATAAATCTAATGCATTAAAAAACTGTTTAGCTGTAACACTGATTACAGCACAGGAACTAATCTGTAAGTGTAAACTTACTAGATCATGTAGTCTATTGATAATGTACAAATATATTACAGTGGTGGTTTATAGTTGCATACCTTGACTTCATTGGCTGACTGAATCTCATTCTCTTTCTCCATAGCATGGACTTTCTCTGTAAACAATTACATGCAACAAATATTCAGAAAAGAAAAATACCGAGGCAGATTTCCACCAAAGCAATTTTAAGAGACTTGTATCTAAAGCTTCAAATGGATATATTCAAGTTAACTGTAAAATCCAATAAACAAACAAAAAACTAGAAGTGTGCACGTACCCTGTGCATTGATTTTGACAAGTTCCTCGTTGAGCGAGTCGACATTTTCCTCCAACTGCCTCTTTTTGTGTTCCACATTCTGAAGGTACTCCGTTAGAGACTTAATTTTAGCCTCATGCTGCAAAGAAAATAAAAATCATACTTAAATGATTCTTATTTATTTGTTGTACATATTTTCCCCTTAGTTTGTTAATTTGCAGTGCTAATACGTGCACTTCTGTTAGATGCTAAGCTGCATTTCTTTGCTGTGTACCTGAACTAAAGTCCTATCTATCGAACACGTAGCTGAGTTAAGATAAGATAAAGATAAAATTGCATAAAATGAAGTGTTCACCCGTATAAATGGCAAATAAATCTAATAAATGTCTTAGTTTTTCAGTCCTATTGCACTCATGTTAGTTACCTGAGAGATGCGAAGCTGGCATGCAGCCAGCTCCTTCTCATTCTCGTCCATCTTCTTATTGCTGTCGGTCTGAGCCGTCTCCAGCTGCTTGCTGCGCTTCACCAGGGTCTTGACCTCCGACTTCATCTTACTGATGTAAAGCCTTGCCACAGTGAACTCTTCATCAATCATCCCACTGCCCTCATGCTGCTGAGAGAGAGAATGACAGAGGGAAAAGTATCAGAAGTTTGCCAAAATAAAAGTGACAAAAAAGAAACAGACAAAAAGCAACTGCTGCTGGTGTAAAAAAAAAAAAAAAAAAAAAAAATACAAATGTTATTCTGTTGAGGTGAAAGACATGTACAGGTTCAAGTAAAGTTCCATCCCAGTTGTCGCAACACCAGCATTCTGCAAAGGTTCTGAAGCACAGCCTCTCTGTCACCTACCTTGATGTCATTGCTGCCCACAGCAATGCCGATCTCTGCCAGGTCTTTAAGCAGTGACGACATCATTTCAGATACCCTCTTCTTCTGGTGGTTAGTCATCTCCTTCAGCTTTTGCAGCTCAGAATCTAGAGAGGCCAAAACACTCTGGGGGGGAAACAAATATACAAAACTATAATAAGCAGCAGTAAAGACAAATTAAACAAATGTTACTGTTACTCGTCAGCTCCAACCTAATAAAACAAACAACAAAAATAAAAGCATATTGCTTTAGCGTAATTATTAATAAATTGCAATGAAACTGCACTGAATACTCTGCATTAAATACCCTGCTAAGTACAACATTGTCTCCCGTTTTAAGCCAAATTAAAACCTTCAATTGTGTATTAAATGATATATAAATAATGTATAATGTCTACACACCGATTTCTGGTTGAGTTCCTCACTGAGGGTCTCAAACTCTTTGGTCTTATCCTCCACCTCCTGGCTCTTCTGGTCATAGTTGACAGCCAGTTCCTCCAGTGCCTGCAGCACCTCCTTCACCTCCTCCTTAGAGGCTTCATTTTCCATTTGCAGCCGCATCAGCTCGGCCTGTAGGTTGTCATGGTCTCTCCGAGAAGAAGCCAGAAGCTACAGAGCACATGCGTTCATTAATGCAGCGCACATGTTTTAATCACAGAGCGAACAGCATAGACCTGCAGAGACTCACCTCCTCCTGATCCAACATCTGCTGCTTGAGCTTTTCAGCAAGCTGAGACTGCTGATTTATCTCATCATCCTACAATACAAAGAACAAATAAACAATAAACAATCATAACAAAGCATATCAAATAGATAGATAGATAGATAGATAGATAGATAGATAGATAGATAGATAGATAGATAGATAGATAGATAGATAGATAGATAGATAGATAGATGATAGATAGATAGATAGATAGATAGATAGATAGATAGATAGATAGATAGATAGATAGATAGATAGATAGATAGATAGATAGATAGAGAAAGAACGGGGGCAGTACCTTATCATCGAGCTGCTTGTAGAGTTTTGCCAGCTCAGCTTCACACTTCTCTCTCTCAGTGTCCGTCAGACGCACTCCGGGTATGTTGGGAGTGGACGCTATCTTGTCGTTATTCATGGTATTATCCAGAGCCAAAACCTCAGCGTTGGCCTTCTCTTTATCATATTGCTCATCCATCGGAACAGTCTCACCTAAAACCAACCACACAAATCTTATAACACACTAATAATAACGCTATTTATATTGTGCTCTAAAGGAACACGATCATAAATAATGTGGTGAGGGGATTTTTACCATTCCTCCAGCGGTTCAGCTCATTTTCCAGCCAGGTAATAGTGTTGCGGAGCGTCTTGTTCTTCTCTTTCTCCTTCTCATATTTTTTCTTCCACTGTTCTGCCGTCAACTCCACATTTACAGTCACCGTGTTCTTAATGGTCTTTGCCCTGAAGACAGCATATGCACACAAACACACTCTGTTTGGTGAAAACTGGAAATATGGAGCAGATTTTAATTTTCTTATGCAAGCACTGAAAACACTGAAAACTAAACTCACAAATAATCCTATTTGGTTTATTTTCCAACGTTTGCAAAGTCTGGAAACCAATTTGCAGATTTAAAGAATTTGGATTTAAGTATGTGATATGTGAGTATGTCCTCACCTCTGTCCAAACATGAGTGTAGATTTGGTCTCAGCCTCATTATAAGAGGAGGGGGAGCAGCAAATGACAATGGTGGTCCTGCAATTACCACCCAGAGAGTCCTGAAGAATCCTAGTCATCTTACTGTCTCTATACGGAACATACGTCTGACAAAACGCATATAATATGAGTGAAATAACAAAATGGCAGAAAGTTCATGAATGCACCATAGAAATCTGGAATGGTATCATCCATATTACTTAGAACTTTTTTTTTTTTTAATAATATGAAAATGTACTAAACATACCGATCCTTCAGCCAGTGCAGAAATTACATTTCCCAGAGAAGAGAGGGACTTGTTAATATTTTTGGCTTCATCCAACACAGCTCCTTCAGCTCCGGTTTTACTGACCTACACACACACACACACACACACACACACACACACACAGGTAGGACTACATAACCGCAACAGCATGGATAAGAGAACAAGATGGAGAAAGCTACCAAAAATTAGATCAAAACCGAACTGGTGGTCAGGTTTACCTTCTCACTGCCAGCCAGATCGACCAAATACAGCTTCCCACTCAGCTTTTGCTCTGTCTGTGTGTTCTCTTGCTTTACATTAATCAGGAAGATACTGTGACTCCTAGAGCTGTGCTCATTCATGTCTGGCAAAAACACACAGGAGAGAGAAACAATTGTTACTTACATGTTCTAGCTTTTATTGTTGACTTTCATATACTGTACAGTAAAAACAGCTTGGGGATTTTTTTTTTCAGCTCAACATTAGACGGTCAAATCAGACCTGCTGCAAGCCCTCCAATGTGACGGTAATTTAATAGAGAATCGGAATGGCTTGCACATGCTGACGTTTACCACCCTGCTTTGTTTTGAACAATTACTCATGCAACATGGATTTTTTGTCAGCCAAACAAACTTAAGCTCAAGTAATTTGTTTGAATCACAGGCAATTCCAGGAAGAAACTCCAGGACTGTTGACAGCGGGGGGCTCTTAATACATCCCTTTATACTTGTAACACTCCAGCAACCACAATAAATGTAGTATACTAGAGCACATCCTGTCTGACTTTCAAGACTAGCACACCAATCAGAGTGCTGAGATTTACAAGATAACTAATACTTCCTGGGTAATTTCCTCAAGAGTGCAAACTTCAAGAACTTCAGAGGTTGTGTGAAAGTTTTCCAAAAACAGTCAGGAACATGGAATGCTTAGTCTTTTCTTTGAAAACAAAATAAAAAAACAACTCATAGAACAAGATAAGAAGTAGATGTCCTACATATACTACCAGCACAGTACCATGCTTTTCGGAGGGAAGTTCTGTATACCTACAGTGTGCGGTATACGTGACATTAGAAGCAGAAGTGAATTAGATGCAGGAATGTTGGTGAGCTCAATCATAAGACCAATAGCAAGAAATGTAATTTAATAAAGTGGTGGGCTAGAAAAAAAAGTGCTTGGGCATACTTGTCACAGCCACATGTCTATTGGATTTGCCCTCATCGATGGTGTCCATCACCTCATCTGGGCTGCAAACAAAGCGCTCAGTACAACCCTGGACAGACAGACAGACAGACAGACAGACAGACAGACAGACAGACAGACAGACAGACAGAGACAGAGACAGCATTAATTATCCCTGTCTATCCCTACACACAACCAACCAGCCTGCTTTATTCTGATACCATTGTTCATGCATCATGCTTACCTTGACATATGGGACCCTGTTCTTGTCTTCATGCACAGACAGATTTGTCTTGGACACTGCAAGTGAGAGATATTTTTGAATTAATTAAAAATTCAAATAAAGAAAAGAAATATTTCAAGCGCAATTTGAGTACGCTGTATTTACAGCAATTAATGCCGTCACACTTACCATCCAGCAAGTCTCTGATTTTATCAAGGTAAATTTCAAAATAGGAGACCTAGCAAACAAAACCAATCAATGACATAAATGTTATTACACTTTATATACAGTGACCCCGAAGCTGCTTGAAGTTTTAGCTCATTTACCTTGATATGGAATTCCAGGTTTTCATCCATGGAGTAAATGTAGTTAAATATGTCCTGTACAATACGCGGAATGATTCCCATTCCATCTGGATCATGCAAATTACCCTGAAAAAATATAAAAATGTGTTTCTTAAGCATGATTCATTATTATGCATTATGATTTAGTTATGCACAGCTTTCTGCAGCTCCATAGTCCAACGTCTTACCTCCATAGTATGTGTTTTACCAGATGAGGTCTGTCCATAAGCAAATATTGTACCATTATAACCCTCAAGAACATCTACAAATGGGAGCAGGAATAAACACATTCAATATGTGAAAGTGATGAGCAATAAAATGTAGATGTTTAAGTCAATGTGTTATGATGCGCAAAATTCAAAATCAGACTATGGTCCAGTAATTATCCCACATATGTTCATGAAGCTCTGGAAATGTCTATCTCAGTGTTCTCAAACTGTGACAGTCCTCACCTTTAACAATCTTCTGTGCGCAGGCGTTGTACACCTGCTCCTGGTTAGTTTTGGACTGGAAAACACGGTCAAACATGTACGGCTTTCCCTGAAAACCAAAGAAAAAAGAAACGGATGAATAATTCTGCATCTTTCTCTCCCCGTTTGTTTTCACTGGATAACAGATAAAAGATCGTTTGTGTTAGACGAGAGCAAATAAAGACCTTCTTTATTCAGCTACATTATGTGTAAAAGCAACTGTAGCTGGCTGGATGCATCTTTGGCTAATCAGCCGACTGCTGTCATGAGACAGGGCATTCGCAATAAAAACACAGGCAACCTAACTGTTTAGCAGTCTGTGTGGTGCCAAAGGAATTAAGCAATTGCCATTTAGAAAATCGGCGATAAAACGAGTCTGCAGTTAAGCAAACTTTGTTGTGATTAAAGAACAAGGCCTGTTATACAGTCAGAACATGTTTTAATCTCTGTTTATTCATGTTTACTACTAAAGGGTATTTAGGGTCTGATGTTGAGGCAAAAACATTCAATGACTCAATGCATTACATGTTTAAACTATATTGTGTAGATCAGCAGTAAAGAAAGAAAAAAAACTAACTGAATGTTTTGGAGTAAATGTCCAGTCAAGAAAAAATTTATAAATACAATACTCAGAAATTACCAAAACACTAATACAGGACTGTCTGAACATTAGATCTCACCACTTTGTGCTTTTTGGGTGTAGCAAAGACAATCACTATTAAATTAATAGTTGTTATAAATCTATTTATAATTAGAAAAAGACTAACAGTGGTAACAATGTCTGCTGCCACCTTCAGGTGAAAGGACAAACTGTCCGTGTTTGTTAGCAGACAATCAATCATACATCCAAAGAAAGCAGTCATGTGCATTATTATATCCGTCTGCGAGCCAGATTTGGCTCTAGGGTACATACTTTGGACAGTCCTTTTTAGGCAAATGCACCATAAGCACCAAAAACATGAACGGCCCCATCTGTGTAACTCAAATTATAGCCTATACAGTCACTGGTCATCCCAGTTGATGATGATTAATGCTGATGCTTAATCTCACAACAGATCCATAGTGCCAGTGAATTTGGCACAGATTTAAAGTTTTGTTTTCCAGCCTGGTTTATTCCTTTAATTCTTTTGGTGGTACTGCATGGTGCCAGCTGGCCCAACAAACATTGCATCTACAATATAAGCAGAGTCATCGAAAATGTTGTTTAACTGCAAATCTTTTGAAACAAATTGCACAAGAGAAGCTACAGAAGAACCTGACACACTATAGATCTAGCTTGAATCATAGCCCTTGGGAGTGATAAAGATGCCTAATCCAAAACATTCACATTTGAAATAATAATTACAAACGGACTAGAAATTGATTTGCTTTATACAATTGCAAAGACTCATAGCTATGTGCTTGACATCATTAGTTCTATTCCTATATGACCAGAGTTCAGCACGTTGTCAATACTCATAACATCCACCGGACCATGCCCTCCATCCAAAACCAAAAACTTTACACGTCATGTACACATGTAAACTTTAAGTACAATATAAAGAAAAGAAGGAAGGAGAGCAGAAACAATTCTCCATGCAATCAGTCACTCTGTCTACGCCTAAAACACAGGCACTACCTGCTGCAGATCAGGAAGAAAAAAGATTCATGAGACGAGCCGCATTTATATGCAAATGTACGTGAGATATGCAAGGTCGACAGAAAGCATCCTGCTGCGCTGTTCATAACTGTTCATGAAGCAACCGCGTTGTGTTCGATGTTGGCAGAGAACTTGCTGTTCTATATGGTGCAAAAATACAGACATGAGGTATTCTGCACCAAACTGGTTCGGTCTATAGAGTGAACATGCTTTAAAATCAGATCTTGTGCAGAACAACAATGTGCAAGCTGTGAGGATTTACTGCAAAGGGTGTGAACATCAGCAATCTTTGTGCTTATTCAGGAGCCAGCCATTTGACAGAATACAGAGACTACGGGAAAAGGCACACGTTTGTCTCCCAGGTGGCAGAACAGAAAATTGTTCATCCTACCAGGGGACTGCGAGTTCAAACCTAAATGATGGCGAGGGACATCAAAACCACCTGTGATATCTGTGTGGAAGAGATGGAATGCCAACCATGTATGAGCTCATTGGGGAAGAGGGTAGATAGCACTCTCTCCTGAGTGTGTTCTGCTGATGTGCTGCAGCATTACCAACACTTGCTGGTTCACACATCTCTGTGTATGCCTTCACCCTCCCTGGTTAGCAAAGGTTGTGTGATAGGACAAAGCTGGCTGCTAGGTGGGAACTGACCAAGAGAAAATTAGGTACAAAAGAAGGGAAAAATCCTAAATAAATTCATCTTTCAAATAAATAAACAAATATCTGTTACTCACATGTCTGTGAGTAGTGCCTTGCCAAAATCCACAGCCAACATCATGGTTTATATGGAAAATAAAACAAATACAGTCATGCCTTCAAAAAAGTAAAAAGATTGTGTGATGCCTAAGTCACGTAGCCAATATATTGCATTCGTCCTGCTAGTACACCAGTACCGCCACACAGAAGTACAAATGTCCTGCCAATTCCCACCGGAGAAGCGTGACAGGTCTGAGTGTGCACTACTACTGCAGGACCGTTAGGAAGACTGACAGCAGCTCAGGAACACTGTCTTATAAATTATAATTTTCTTCTTCCACACCCGGTAGCTTTAAGCAGGAACATTACCACGAAGTGCTAGACTCTGGCCTTCTAAGATTGGAATTGATGACCCCTTGTCAGCAATTTAGCTAGATCATTAAACTTTTTATCAAGTTGGCAAAATTATAACAGGGACGGTTCACTGCCCTGCTTGATCTAATTTAAACATCAGCCATTGCAGTCACATCACCAGCACTAAGAACTAATAAATAAAGTCTGAAGAAAGTTGATTCATTAATTCAAATTTTGCAGATTATTGCAGTCATTTAAACCAAAACACGTTAATTTCTTTAATGAAACTAAGTTTAGGAGCTTAATTATTAGTTGACAGCTTCATCAACCGCATTTCTGGGCAATCGTATATTTTGTAGTGCGAACTTTCCCCTAAAAAAAGAGTCCCATTACAATAATTATTGGTGCACTCTCTAAAAACTCAGATTTATAACCTAATGTTATTGACTGTAACCAATAATATAAATTAAACAATTTCTGAAGATATTTTGGTTGGTGTTAAATCCTGTTTGGTGCACACATTTAAATGTAAAACTAATTGATCATTTATTCTGTTGTCCTGGTTTATCATCACTGATAAGTACTTTAGTACGAGGAACCATGGCTTTACTAAACATCAGACACACATCTTCGCAAAAGAACAACGACGAGGATGAACCGGCCCTCGGCAAAGTCACGTTGGTCCATCTTATGTAAGAATAACTCCATCCTTTTTTTCCCAAAAGCTTCCACACTTGTGGTTCATCAAAACACCATTTAATTTAACATGGCGTACCCGGCCTCAGTAATGGCTCACTCTGGACAGTACATACAACACTGGAAGGCATAACAGAAACAACTGATGCTTAAAGGGGAAGTCCTAATGTTCATAAGAGGAAAACAGACACCATGTTCCAGCAGAGGAAAAAAGTTTACAGAGCTTTCATTGAAACTTGAGCAGAAAAGGAACAATAAAAAGGGTAGAAATGATAAGAATCAGGATTAATTAGGAGGAATATACTACAGAAGTACACATACAGAAGGAGGAGGCTTTTTTCATTCGAACTGCCACAGATGTACAAAGACTGGTTTGCTTTTAAGTGAAGCTGAGTGCAAAAAATTGAGCATGCCCCTTTGGGCAAAAGTGAATGAGGCAAATTACACATAAAAAATAAAATCACCATGTGATGGATCTACAGTTTCAGTTCCTGTTTTGTCTATGCTGGTAGATTGTTTTGAAACATTTCTCCAACTAAACCATTCTGAATGTGCTTTAAATAACCTTTTTATTTCTTCCTTATTCCCTTTTTAACTTGGTCCTTAAAATCAGCACTCCCCTTTTTAATGTGTCTTTGGTTTTAACTTGGTTCCTCCTGTTCTTTCAGACAATCTTCTCAATCTTCATTCTCCAGCACACGCATCTACCAGATGATACACCCTGCCTTCTGCAAATCAGGGCATGGAAAAATCTTTCTCCTTCACAAACTCTTACTGCAGAACTCACGTTTCATTTAGAACTACTTTTTTTGCGGATAAATGGTAAAGCACTGGTACATCTTAAACCCAAAAACTATATGGAGATGCCACCTTTTGCACTTGACCCTTCATACTAAATACATTTGCACAGGTTGTGACCAAGGACCAAAATAATGACCTGTTCAAAACAATGCCTTTCTTTGTCTTTGAGTGCAAATCTCTGACAATTGGCACAAGAATGAGCCCAAAAAAATTAAATGTGATTGTAACTGAGTGTAAAATTGGGATTTTCTTTTGTCTAACTTGCCATGAGAGATTAAAGTAGACCGGGTGATGTATGATGGACAAGCCGCAGCTGTGATGCTGTGCCAACTGGCCTGGCTAATAAAGAAAAAACCATCAAAATGCCTGGGGAAAACATATTTATACATAACACAATGTTTTATTAGTGTGCTTTATTTTGCTGACCGTTTTTAGCTCTATTATGTGATGATCTCGATCTGCGTTAATGCTGCCAACGTTAGCAAACAAAAATGCACCAACAGCGAGCGAATGAATAAAGCAGGCCGTGTGAGTTGCGGCTATGTGGGTGGCTAACCGGCTAGCGCGCTCTCCCGCTCAGCTCACTATAATAAACCTTTACGACCAGAACCGGACACGACCACGAGGATTATCTTTAGTCTACCGTCCAGCAAGCAAGACGGTCGTGAACGAGTTTTGCCCTGTGTTGGCTTGGCTTTCGTCGCAGTTTTGGGAAGGGAGGGCCAGAGGATGATGCTACACATCTAGACCAGGCTAACTAGCATAGCCCAGCTAGCTCGAGATTAGCCTGCTACCCAGTCCAGAGTTAGCCAGAAAGTCATTCACGCACATTATAATTGTTGCCGCACAAATACAGCTAATGACTTTGCCAACCGAGTGTGTGATTTTCAAGGTTATAACAAAGACTCGTTCATTTAACGAGCAAATCTCGCTAATAAAATGTTCGGCCCGAAGCCGGTGTCTTTTTCGACAGGATTTGGGGACTTGGCCGGCCTACAATGGGCGAGTTTCCGTTTGAAGACGAAGCTCCAGCTAGCTCCAGCCAAGGGCTACTAGCCACCTAGCAGGAAAAAACCTGCATTTCCGCCGACTTACCGCGATCACCACGCTGTCATCGCCTTGAAATTTCGGGATATATTTGTCCCCTCTTTCCACCTCGGAGCCGTTCAGTGGCCTAAAGCGGCACATCACTTTGATGGTGCACTCCGCCGGGTCCGCCATCTTTCCCCCAGAGCTGATGGGGTGTCACTGCCGAGATCCGAGATCCTGCTCCAGGAGGAGGCCGCGCCCCGCCACGCTCTGTGCAATTTCACAATACACGCGTCTGGGTCAATTGAAGTGCCTTCGAATATATATGTTTCTTAAATATTATTAAATGTATCTTTTTCTTCCGTTTCACTGCCCCGCTAGTCGTGGAGCCATCGCACTGGCGGGGTGTGTACCTGAGACCGCACGCACAGCCCGGACCCTGCCGCTACAGCTCTCGGCGCCGGAGCTCAGATGCTCGATGACGTCACCGCCGTGTCCCGAAGGGGCGGCTGCGTCTCATAACAACAATCACGAAAGCAAATATCACTACAGCTCTGATTCTCCTTCTGTCCACTGGTTCCTGCAGATAAACCAGGAAAGATCCTATCCGCCACGTCGGAAGGTTATGTTTGTACTTCCGCTCGATGTCGTTGGTATAAATGGTTAACTCATTGAGCTACAATGGCTGTGGAATTAGGCCTGGCCACATGGAGGGGCAGGGCACAGGGCAGGGACACATGCTGGGCCAAATGAACAATTCTGAGATCATGCTGTATAATGAATGCATAGCTACATTAGGTCAGATGGTCTTAATCTTTTATGTTTTTTGCAGCCAGACCCTTAATGATGGTAAAATCGTAATAAAACTTAGGTATAATAGAAACAGCCAGTCTTCATAAAACATACATCTTTGTCAGGGTTTGCACTAGATCCATGGCCTTTCCAGGAACACTGGGTGTGAAGCAGGAGCCAGTTCTGCCAGCTCTTTTCAGAAAAAATAACCAACGCACGCTCGAAAGGTCAATAGAAGTCGCCAGATGATTTCATACAATCGTCTATGTGTAAATGTACTTAATATGATTAATTGGTTACATTGGTTAATGGTTAAGATTAGAGATGGGAAGTAACAAGAGTACAAATACTTCATTACTACTTTAATAGATATTTCTGGTATAAGAACTTTACTTCATGATTTATTTTTTTGGAACTTTTTACTTTCACTCATGACATTTTTTTTTTTACACTAATAGGTTTGTTACATTAGTTTTCATCGATTTGGTAATATGATCAATGTTTTTTTTTCTTTGCTCGTTACGCACAGTTTTCAGCCCATCAACCTATTTCTTGTCATTGCACTGCTTTTTCAACCTAACACTGGTGCATCATTTCCAGGCTCTCGCACACCACAGACTAGTTTACGAAGCTAACAACGAGAAAGGCAGAAGGCAACGAGAAGTATGGTGTTAACGTGGATGAGACAGAGGAAGTCAGTGATGTAAACATGACTGAGAACAGAGACATTCCTGATCACCTGATCATCATCCTCTTTTCTCTGTTTGTGGTCTATATGGTGGTTGTTTGAAATTCTTTTGTATTATATCCTAATATGATGTGAGGTCCAGTTACCAGCATGACACTAAAACAGGTGGTAGTAATGGTTACATTTTATTTAAGTACATGTCAGAGCACTTAACTGCTAACTTGTATAAATTATACAATTGTAAGTTGCTCTGGATAAGCAAATGCCATGAATGTAAATCTAGAGACAGTTTCTAAGTTGGCAAAACTGACAGGGACACCCAAACTCAAATGGGATACCAATCCATTCCAGGAGACCATGCACACATGCAACCACACACTCACACCTATGGGCAATTTAACATAACCAGTTCATCCACTGTCATGCTGTAATGCATTTGGAAGGTAAGTAGAAACTGGAAAACCTGGAGTAAATTCAGGCAGACACAAAGAGGCTATTCAGAGAAACTCTACACAGATAGGCACTTGAGCTCAAGATCGAACTTGGGACTCTTGGGGCTATAAAGGAGCAGTGATACCAAGATCACTCTCATACCATTGTATTTCATGCATCACATTTACTTTATGAGCTCTTAAAATCATATACACACAGAAGCCAGGCCCAAACCAGTTTTTATGTATTACAAACTAAATCATATTTTTCTTTATATTATTATTATTATTATTATTATTATTATTATTATTATTTATGCTTATTTTTTAATTATTCTTTTCAGGTTATTTAAGTGACAAATCAATTGGATATAAAACTATAATCACTTAACTATTATTAGTTCCCTATTTGACTGTATAAACCTTAATGTTATGTTTGAATAGATTTGTCATAAATAATAAATTTCATCGTTCATTTTGATGCAGTCTACGTTTGCCTTTTCACCTCTATAAAACCAAGAGCAGCATAATATTACATTACATTACAAAAAGTGAGTAAAGCAGTTCTTCGCAGCTGCATGAGTGACAGACCTGGTTCATTATGGAGTTCTGATACAAATGCCCATATTTGTTTTGATCCTGAGTCTTAAAACAGGGTAAACAACTCTGTATAAATATGATGAAACCAAAATCCTGTTCTGCTATTCATGGCTGAGATCAGCACTTTGTGTTTGGAGGCTGGAAAATATTTTACTGTCGGGACCTGTAGGGCTAGTACTTAAACTCTATTGTTGTGAACTAAATGCTTTATAAACACAAAAGGTTTTGTAGGGACCCATTTTCCATTGAGGACACTTTACTTTGAGAACTAAATCTCAGGTCTGTGCAATATTGTAAGTTTCTGCCAAAATGCAAAATCTGCCCCTTTAGCAGAAGTTATATCGATATCTATGTAGCATTCATTAAGGTTAAGTGAAAGTGAGATTGTAGCTTAATGATTTAGGCATTGAACTTTTGATAGGAAGGACATGAGTTCAAATCCCAGCCACACCAAGCTGCCACTTCTGGGCCCCTGAGCAAGGCCCTTAATTGCATAGCTGCTAAGTTCAAAGTGTAAGTTGCTCTGGATAAGGATGTCTGCCAAATGTCATAAATGCAAAATGTACCAAAAAATCACAATGCCGATCATAGAGTGTTTTCCCTGCTCCCAACAAACCTGATTTAGCTAATCAGATATTTCACAGCCATTTCTGAATTAAAGTGGTTGTGGCAGGACAGGGGACGCTCCAGGACACAAGTATGGAAATGCATTAGGCAAACAAGTTTTAGAAGGCAAATAGAGTACAATGGAGTGCGAATAGATATGTGCCTACAGGAAACCAGAGTGAGAAGGAGGAAGCTGGTGCTGCAAGTGGAAATAAAACTTTGGATAGAGAACGGGTGTGGGCGTGTTCGTACTTGGATGCCAAACACTAGCTGCACGTGTAACTCTCAGTTAACTCGTTTTTTATACCTACAAATCAACCTGGTAGAAATTTTAAAATATAATATATGTGCATCCTAATAGCCTGAATAAGTGTCTAAACTGTTTAGAATTGGTTTCAAGTGTGTAAATGTTTTCGTTTCATTGTGTTAAATAAATATGATTAGATTCCAGCATGATCTGTAGAATGCAGAATATCTGTTTCAGGCTCTGTGGCTGGAAAAGAAAAAAATATGGAGTGGCTGAGCTTGTTAAGAATCTGTCACATGAATAAATGAAAATGTTAACATAAAAGTCCAGTCCAAACAACTGAGATGATTGAAAACCTTCAGCATTACGCTATTAGCTTGGTCTTGGCATATCCGATACAGATTTATTAACATAATAGATAAAACCGCACAGAACTTAGATATCATCTGTGGGAAAGGCCATGACTGTGGTGGTATGTGTGTGTGTGTGTGTGTGTGTGTGTGTGTGTGTGTGTGTGTGTGTGTGTGTATAAAAACACTTGTTCCATTTGGATGTATGCCTACATGCCACACAATCTTTATTATATACATAGCATACATCTGAATGTAGAATCTTATATCTAACATATGGAGCTTTGTGAGCCTTAAAAGCGGTGCCATTCCTAATGTTCAACGATTTTAAAAATCACGTTACCGCATGCAATATTCTTTTATTCAATATATGATTAATTCATTCATAGAGAAATAAACATATTGAAAAACAAAACAGTCTAGCGCCTACCTCTGTTCATAACAAAGTACTGCAGGCAAGCACACTGTTTAATGTTATAAATCACTACACCAGCCTGCTGAAGTTCTCATATATATTTATCTGTTAATGTTATCCAGATCTTTTACTTTTAGGTTGGTTAAAATGTAAGAGGTTTGTTAACCTTGATATGCCACAACAACTCAAATGATGAGTCAGACTCTGAGATCGGACTATTCTTTGTTTGTGTATGTAAGAGTAAGAGTAAGTGACTAGAATATTGGCAAATGATTTGTCTGTGTGTTTGTTAAATAACATTTTACTGCCCAAATAGACAAACTGCTTTTTTATTTGAATATAGAATAACAGTATATAACAAATTTATTATTATATATATATATTTTTTCAGACAAAATGAAACTTGATTTTGTGATTGTATTTATATATAGAATTTTCAAATCACAAAACAATATATATACTGGCACATTTGCTCTGTCTTGTTTATGCACAAGACTTTCAATATTTTCCCCTTTTATGTGACATTAATATGTCATATCCATATATTGAAATTTGAAATTAATCTCATGGAATAAGTGAGAGCAATGTTATTAGATTTCATCAATTTCACACAAATGAATGTAGGAAATGGTACAAACACTAGCCTATATAAAAACTGATGCAAACTTGTTATGAATTGATAATGTTGTGTGAGACATTTTGGACACTCGTGCAATGCTAGTGTGAAGTGTCACAGGGGCACAAGGATAAAGTCCGAATCGCAGTGTTGTTTGGAAAACAAAGCATTTACAACCAGGTATAAAACAAATTTGCATTTGTAATTTACTCACAGTCTTCTGACAAAGGGATGAGTGAGTATATTCAGATTACAGCTGAGTTCTGGATTTTGACATGGTTTCATTTTAAATAGACAGAACAAAATCCACAGAGTGTCTAACATCAATGAGCTGTTCTGTAATTAAATGTGAGATTTAGGTAATGTTAAGATTCACAAATGTAGCTTTACAGGAACTTAGGAAAGATAGCAAGCATCGGAGAGAATGAGCATGAAAATAAAAGAGGAAGCTTGGGAAGGATAAAGCATTTATTACTGTTCATTCTCTTCATTTGGTCCTCAGCCTTCTGCCGCAATGCTTCCCTTAATTACAGGAACTAATTAGGGCATGGTCCCATAAGTAGGTTTAAATTATACAGACACAGTTCAGATAATCACACATTACGGGATCGACGTATTATTAAAGGCGCAATGCAGGCAACACGCGTGCACACACACACACACACACACACACGCACGCACGCACGCACGCACGCACGCACGCACACACACACACACAGACACAGACACAGACACACAAACATTTACTTTTTAACAATGAATTAATAGTATGCATCTTTACAATGGTGGTGAAAGCGTAAGACCCTTAGCTATCTGTCCTGCACACAAAGGTCAGCTTTTCACAAAGGTCAAAGCAAATGCACATGTCAATGATCTGACACTTGTGCCTATCACAAACCTGTCATCCGAGTAGATATATAAAGCTGCCGGTTGCCATAGCTACTGTACAATATAATCTTTCATTAGGCTTCAGTTAGGGTTTTCTCCGTGTTCCACAGCATGAAATACAGACATAAGACAGGCCCATCAGGAGCTACAGGACATAAATAACACAACCGTGACTCACATGCAAACTTGTCCAGCTCACTGTAGAAACATACCACAAGATATTCAAGCCATGTTTCCATTTATTTTGCACATTGAGTTTATTTCTAGTTTTTGCTCATGGGAATATTGCTGATAAAAATGTGCCCAATTATGTCGCTATCTTCTGCAGAAAATAGCTCTGCGGTAACAAGGTCGTACTGGAGCAGGTCCGCAGATCGTTGTTAAAGACAACCCAGATTTTTGAATCTAACATCATAGTTTAATTTAAATGTTGGAAAGCAGCCGATTCCACTTGCTCATTCACTAGATGTTTATACAGGTGCTCACAGACATGTCACATCCTGTTTAGTATTCATCTGAGCTACTCCCTACAAGTCAAAGGTTTAAAAGATTTAATTATTAATACATGGTAGCTCTTCTGTAACAGTGAATAAGGGTGTAACGATTTGCCAACGTGTAAA